>NC_051290.1:6361723-6664678 GCF_015220745.1 Sebastes umbrosus
GTCCACATTCTGTAAGAAAAGTATTTACAGACTTAATGTGGTGACTTGACATGATTTTAATTCCCAAGCGTCACTTGTGGACTGACTCAAGTATTCCTCCATGCTCACCAGCTAGTTAGCTGGCTAACAAGCTGAGCTAAGCTGCTGCAGGAACGGTCCGTTGCGTTCTGAGTGAAGTGACTGATTCATGACAGAATGATTGTTTCTATTGGCCCAGAGCTAACGTGGGTGGTAGTAATGGACACAGCATGCTTGTTCTATTTGTGTAAATGGTCCCCATCTTTAGATATGTACTTTTTAATGATGCGGCACAATTTTATTATTCATAGCTAATTATTTTGTGGACCCCCGACAGAGAGCCACGGACCCCACTTTGAGAATCACTGCTCTAAAGTAGCTCAAACATAATTTTAGCATTTTCGTACTGCAATTTATTGTTACTTATCGGCCCATATACAAGTACTGTGTCATTTCAGGGACAAGCTAATATTAGACGATACAATGTATTGTAGTCCCGGCTGTTTTGGGGTTGAGCTCTATTAAACAATATATACTGTAAAAGTAAAGGATAACTTTGTATTCACCTCTCTTTGCTCTGGATTCTGTTCTTCTTCATCAGCTAAGAGACAGAAACAAAATATCTGGTCAGTTTTGCATTTTGACACAACTTGAAAAGAGTTTAAAGCAGCAACTAAACCAAACAGAAACAGTACCTGAAGTCTGAAGCTTCCTGTTTTTAACAACCAGACCGATGATGACCGCTACCAGGAAGACAGTCAGACCGCCCAGGATCATACTCATCTGCATTGCTGTTCCGTCACTCACTTATACAGGAAAGATCATCAAGTTAGACTCTATAGAGACTTGAGATCTGGCTCGAATTAAAATGGACCAAACTGAATTCAGCTGAACTGTTTCACCCTCAAACATTTGATAATCTGCACAATGATAGAAATCTTTAGGAGAATCTTACTTTCACACTGGCTGTCCACGTCATCATGTGTCTCATTGATGAAGAGATCAGTCTCTGATTTGGCAGAATCTAATCAAAATTACAAATTTCTTGCATACATGATGTTGTTTTTCGAAAATTCTTATTCTAAACATTAACTTATTAATTATTTTGCACTATAAGCAGGACTTAACTAAAACAAAAAACATTAGAATCACCTTACCTTTAACATTTAATGTATGTATTTCACTGAAAGTTAGACGGCCACTTGTGTAAAATCCACAGAAATACTGTCCAGAGTCAGATAAATCCACTTGTTTGATTTTGAGTGAGAGAGTGGAGATGTTGGAGCTCATGTTAAATTTCCAATTTTGAAATCCATCACAGTATGTAACGTCACCATGAGCGTTGTACATAACAGTGATACAGCTGGCCTTGGTTCTGTTCCGCAGCCTGGACCACCATGTCAAAGATGGAACGCTTGACATGTTGGAGCACGTCAGTGTGACTTCTTCACCAGACTGAACCTCCACAGTCTGAGACTCAGAACCTGAGACAGAGATCCAGCCTGAAACAAACAGCAGATTTACTCTCAATTAAACAAAATGAACATTTCCTTTAGATAAACGTTTAAATAACTAGAAGTAGAGTAGAATAGATGCAGTTGTACTCACTAAAGCTGCAGAGAGTTAAAGCTGTTATCAAGGTGAAGGTCTTCATGGTGCGTGTGACTGAAGCTCTGCAATGTCCGCAACTGAACTGAGCTCCAGTCAGGGTGCTTTCAAAGTAAAGAGGCGGGGTGTTAAACATGCAGATTTCTAATCAGTAATCTCATGAAGGAAACGCGTAAACCACCAGTTTCTCACCAGTTTAACATTCTCACGATTTGTAAGTGAGGAACTTCCTATTTTCTATGTGTTATTTACAGATTCAGACTTGAGTGGTTTACCATACAGGTGCTGGTCAAGTTTGTGTGGTATCCATGACAGCTGAATTAAAGAAACTGTATACAATATCTAGATCATTAATAAAGCCGCAATCAACTACATAAAGATATAGAGCAGTAATGTCTACCTGAGCAGAGAATGAAGTCGCTCTCCCTCTGTGTTTGTATTGTAATCCAAGTTTCCCCGTGCTTTGTTGACATGGCCGGGCCGACCGTGCGTGCATGTTAGTGTATGTGAGCTTGAATGCACCAAAATGGAAGAATACAAGCTGTAACAACTGCGATCAACTAATTTTTGTTTATTTATTTCAAATGTTTAGATTTTTCATTACAATTCTGCAAATATATTTACACTATAAAAATAATATAAAAATAAAATAAATAATGCTAGAAATAAAATGTACGGAAAAGAAAAGATGAATAAAAACATATTTTGAGTTTTAAGTTATCAATCATAGTCAAAAATGTATTAAAATCAGTATATTTAAAAATATAAAAGGAGGGTATTCTTTAAAGCCATATCATTTTATGTATATAATATTTTATAAGATATTAATCAAATTAATTATGTAGGGAATAAGGGGGTAACAACGTGGGAACTTAAATTAATTTATACTACTGGACAGCTACAGAATATTGTGTTATTACAGAGTACATGATTACAGTATGAATGATGTTCAATGTTGTTATGGAGTACAGGAAGTAGAACAGGTATTTTATAATGAGTTAGTTGTAGAAGACGATGGATGTGATGTCCTGTCACAGTGTGACTGTCATCAACAAGTAAAGGACAAAAATAATACAGTTATTAGAATTAAGAGTCTATAAGAAATAGAAAACAATAAAACAATTTTTAAAACATTTGTTTTTTATTCAGGCATTTAGCAAAGCTTCACACACATGCATGATATAATATCACATCAAATTAACACTGATGCATTTTATGTTTTTATGACAGCACACAATTTGTTCAATGCTCGATTTCAGATTTTATTCCCACAAAGCTTTGAGTTAACGGACCTCCTGGTTTCATCTCAGTGCTGTCTCCTCCTGTCTGACAAGTGATGTGTACCTCACTCACTCCTCCAAGACACACAGAGAGACATGATAGTAAAAGCACGTTTAATAATTTGAGTATTTGATATTTCTTTCATTAAGAGAATAGTAACTTCTCCCGTCCACCCGCAAAAGAACACAGCAGCAGATTAATATGATAAAAGCCGTCTATCTGCTGGCAGCATGAACACGAGTCTTCACTTCCCTCTCTGAGGCAGGCCTCCTCTTCCCCACTGATGAATACAAACTCAGCTCTGCGTCTCTCAGCTCATCACAGTCCACATTCTGCAAAGAGAGCACACGGTAACACGTGTCAAATAGCTGAGTTTGTGAGACAAACAAACCACCACCTCTTTAAAGTATTAAAACATATCATTGACTCACCTCATACTGTGGTGGGTTCTGGTCTTCACTGGCAGCTGAATGAAAGAGACAATATATGTTTAATCTTAATTTACAATCCTTTGCTGTGATTTTGTAGTTCTTCATCATACTGACACACACTAATGCAGAATATATAAAAAACAATCAACCAGAAATAAGATATCCAGACAGTACCTGTCTGAAGCTTCCTGACTTTAACGACCAGACCGATGATGACCGCTACCAGCAAAACAGTCAGACCGCCCAGGATCATACTCGTCAGCTTTGCTGTTACTTATACAGGAAAGACGATCTAGTTAGACTCTATTTTCCTATACTACCTGTCTCAAATTAAAGTGGACCAAACTGAATTCAGCTGAACTGTTTTACCCTCAAACATTTAATAATCTGCACAATGATAGAAATCTTTAGGAGAGTCTTACTTTCACACTGGCTGTCCACGTCATCATGTGTCTCATCAGTCTCTGATTTGACAGAATCACATCAAAATGATAATTTTGTTGCACACATGATGTTGTTTTAAGACAATTCTTATAATTATTAACATTAATTTATTAATTATTTTGCAGTATATGCAGGACTTAACCAAACCAAAAGACACAAAATACTTTAGAATGACCTTACCATTAATATTTAAATGTATTACACTGAAAGTTGGACGGCCATTTGAGTAAAATCCACAGAAATACAGTCCAGAGTCAGATAAATCCACGCGTTTGATTTTGAGAAAGACAGTGGAGATGTTGGAGCTCATTTCAAATTTCAAATTTTGAAATCCATCACAGTATTTAACGTCGCCGTCAGCATTGTACATAACAGTGATACAGCTGGCCTTGGTTCTGTCCACCAGTCTGAACCACCATGTCGGACATGGATCGCTGGACATGTTGGAGCACGTCAGTGTGACTTCTCCACCTGGCTGAGCCTCCACAGTCTGAAACTCAGAACCTGAGACAGAGATCCAGCCTGAAACACACAGCAGATTTACTCTCAATTAAACAAAATTAATATTTCCTTTAGATAAATGTTTAAATAAGTAAAGTAGAATAGATGCAGTTGTACTCACTAAAGCTGCAGAGAGTTAAAGCTGTTATCAAGGTGAAGGTCTTCATGGTGCGTGTGACTGAAACTCTGCAATGTCCGCAACTGACCTGAGCTCCAGTCAGGGTGCTTTCAAAGTGAAGAGGCGGGGTTTTAAACATGCAGATTTCTAATCAGTTATCTGATGAAGGAAAGACGCACACCGTCAATTTCTCACCGTTTAACATTCTCACGATATGTAAGATACCATTAATGTTAAGTTTACAAAGTCGATTTAATAAAATGGCGGTTCTGATCGTAAATGCTTTCATGTCTGAATGTACAAATGTCACACTGCTTCAGACACCTCTTAAAGAGACGCTGCACTACTGTATGTGAAGATAAAGCAGGGGTGTGAGTTTGACGTGTGACTTGCAATAAGGGAAGTGGTGATATTTTGAGAATGATTTACAGCTGACATGATGCTCAGTTTCTATATCTACAGTTACAACACAAATCTATCTTCACTTTAAAACATCATGATCAATTATTGTTCTTTGGGAACATGAAGGCCTTTGTTGTGTGAGGTTATGATGCAGAGAGCTGAAGGCCCAACTTCTTGTCATATTGTGTATTTACTGTAGAAAACATAATGAATACATTGATATCAAACATGTCATAGTAGCTTGTCGTAAAGGAGGCTAAATAATGCTCCAAACTTAAACTAAATTTTGATGAGGAAAAACTGTCATGCCCATTTTTAAAGGGGTCCCTTGACCTCTGACCTCAAGATATGTGAATGGAAATGGGTTCTATGGGTACCCTCGAGTCTCCCCCTGCAGAAATGCACGAAGAAATGTAAAAAAAAGATGTATGAATAAATATATAAAGAAAAGAATACAGAGATAGATAAGTTTGGGGAAACAAATAAGGGGTGAAATGCTCAGGAAAAATCATGCATAAATAAATAATCTCATAAATAAGTACAGACATTTAAAAATATAAATAAAATAAATGCAGAAATGCGTCGAAAGGAGCCAGTTGAGGTGGTTCGGGCATCTAGCACGGATGCCTCCTGGGCGCCTCCCTTGGGAGGTGTTCCAGGCACGACCAGCTTGGAGGAGACCACGGGGAAGACCCAGGACTAGGTGGAGAAATTATATCTCTACTCTGGCCTGGGAACGCCTCGGGATCCCCCAGTCAGAGCTGGTTAATGTGGCCCGGGAAAGGGAAGTTTGGGGTCCCCTGCTGGAGCTGTTGCCCCCGCGACCCGATCCCGGATAAGCGGTTGAAGATGGATGGATAAATGCAGAATTCAATAAATAAAATACAATTTTAAATATGTATGCAAAAATAAAGAAATTAATTTAAGAATTCTTACAAATAAATACGTAAATAAATAAAAGTGTAAACTAAACAGAAGAGTAAATAATTAAATTAATAAATAAATATTCATGCAAAAATAAATGAATAAATTAAAAAATTCATACAATAAATAAAATAAAAGTGGAAATTAAACCGAAGAGTAAATAAATAAGGGAATTATTACAAAGGTAAATAAATAAAAAAGCTAATTAAAACAGACATTTTTGCTACTTTTAATGGCATATTTGTTTATTTGTCAAGTCCTTTATTTATTTATTTTTTTATTCTGGCATATTCTGTGCAGCACAGCTGATGTGAGAAAAGTAAACTGAACCGATTTCTGGCTGTCTTCCTACCTGCCTGTGCTAATCCATCTTTTATACATAGTGTTTTAATTGATTTCACACGTGTTATGGTATCACAATCAAAATACTCTGTTTTGACTATATGTACTGTATGGTTCTTCTATCCTGCTCTTGAGGTTTTGAATTGTCTCACCCACATTTTATTTTTAGAAACCTTTAACACGCCTCATGATTTCCACCTCAGTTGTGCTCTGATCACACTGTACTGCCTCTTCCTGTCAGACAAGTGATGTGTTCCTCACTCACTGCTGCAGACCTCCATCTAACCCCTCAGTATAAGAGACTCTGGACAGACTCGTCCTCCATCAAACACCAAACATGTATTCTTGCAAATGAATAAATATCAGATCTTTATTGCAAAATTAAATGTTTTGGCAAGAGTGCTTCTACAAAAGCTCCAAAGCATATTGATATTATTAATCAAATTAATTATGTAGGTAACAATGTGGGAACTTAAATGAATTTATACTACTGTACAGCTACAGTATATTCTGTTATTACAGAGTACATGATTACAGTATGAGTGATGTTCAATGTTGTTACGGAGTACAGGAAGTAGAACAGGTATTTTATAATGAGGCAGTTGTAGAAGATGATGGATGTGATGTCCTGTCACAGTGTGACTGTCATCAACAAGTAAAGGATTCAAATAATACAGTTATTAGAATTAAGAGTCTATAAGAAATAGAAAAATATGAAACATTTTTAAACACATTTGTTTTTTATTCAGGCATTTAGCAAAGCTGCACACACATGCATGATATAATATCACATCAAATTAACAATGATGCATTTTATGTTTTTATGACAGCACACAATTTGTTCAATGCTCGATTTCAGATTTTATTCCCACAAAGCTTTGAACACAAAGAACACAGCAGCATATTAATATGATAAAAGCCGTCTATCTGCTGGCAGCATAAACAACACGAGTCTCCACTTCCCTCTCTGAGGCAGGCCTCCTATTCCTCACTGATGAATACAAAGTCAGCGCTGCGTCTCTCAGCCCATCACAGTCCACATTCTGTAAAGAGAGCACATGGTAACACGTGTCAAATAGATGAGTTTGTGAGAATAACAAACCACCACCTCTTTAAAGTATTAGAACGTATCATTGACTCACCTCATACTGTTGTGGGTTCTGGTCTTCACTGGCAGCTGAATGAAAGAGACAATATATGTTTCATCTTAATTTACAATCCTTTGCTGTGATTTTGTAGTTCTTCATCATACTGACACACACTAATGCAGAATATATAAAAAACAATCAACCAGAAATGGGATATCCAGACAGTACCTGTCTGCAGCTTCTTGACTTTAACAACCAGACCGACGATGACCGCTACCAGGAAGACAGTCAGACCGCCCAGGATCACACTCGTCAGCTTTGCTGTTACTTACACAGGAAAGACGATCTAGTTAGACTCTATTTTCCTATACTACCTGTCTCCAATTAAAGTGGACCAAACTGAATCCAGCTGAACTGTTTTACTCTCAAACATTTGATAATCTGTACAATGATAGAAATCTTTAGGAGAATCTTACTTTCACACTGGCTGTCCACGTCATCATGTGTCTCATTGATGAAGAGATCAGTCTCTGATTTGGCAGAATCACATCAAAATTACAAATTTCTTGCATACATGATGTTGTTTTACGAAAATTCTTAGTCTAAACATTAACTTATTAATTATTTTGCACTATAAGCAGGACTTAACTAAACCAAAATACTTTAGAATCACCTTACCTTTAACATTTAATGTATATATTTCACTGAAAGTTAGATGGCCACTTGAGTAAAATCCACAGAAATACTGTCCAGAGTCAGATAAATCCACGTGTTTGATTTTGAGAAAGAGAGTGGAGATGTTGGAGCTCATTTCAAATTTCAAATTTTGAACTCCATCACAGTATTTAACATCGCTCTTAGCGTCGAACATAACAGTGATACAGCTGGCCTTGGTTCTGTCCACCAGTCTGACCCATGATGTCATGGATCCATAGCTGGACATGTTGAAGCACGTCAGTGTGACTTCTTCACCAGACTGAACCTCCACAGTCTGAGACTCAGAACCTGAGACAGAGATCCAGCCTGAAACAAACAGCAGATTTACTCTCAATTAAACAAAAGGGACATGAACGATTCCTTTAAATACAAATTTAAATAAGTGAATAGTTTCCAATCTGGTGGGTTAAAGTTACCAAAGTTATAGATGCAGTTGTACTCACTAAAGCTGCAGAGAGTTAAAGCTGTTATCAAGGTGAAGGTCTTCATGGTGCGTGTGACTGAAGCTCTGCAATGTCCGCAAATGAACTGAGCTCCAGTCAGGGTGCTTTCAAAGTAAAGAGGCGGGGTGTTAAACATGCAGATTTCTAATCAGTCATCTGATGAAGGAAAGGCGTAAACCGCCAGTTTCTCACCCGTTTAACATTCTCACGATATGTAGGTGAGGAACTTCCTATTTTCTGTGTGTTATGTACAGATGAAGACTTGAGTGGTTTACCATGCAGGTGCTGGTCATGTTTGTTTGTTCTATCCATGACAGCTGAATTAAGTTATGGATTTTAAAAAATATAGATATATTTAGTACCTAATAGAATAGCTGCTTACATGACGTCCGGTGGTAAATGGACTTGCATTTATATAGCGCCTCGCTCAAAGCGTTCTACACTACATGTCAGCATTCACCCAGTCTTTGCCGTTCTCCATCCGTCCACCAGATGCCCTCAGACTTTCCCACCTGACTCCCACATCCACCTGCTCACCTGAGTCTCATTCTCCAATCACCCTGGAGGTATTTATACCAGCCCCCTTTAACCCAGTCAGTTGCCAGATCGTCCTCAGTTTTGACTATATGTACTGTAGGGTTCATCTATCCTGCTCTTGTGGTTTTGAATTATCTCAGACACATTTTATTTTTAGAAACCGTTAACACGCCTCATGATTTTCACCTCAGTTGTGCTCCGACCACACTGTACTGCCTCTTCCTGTCAGACAAGTGATGTGTTCCTCACTCACTGCTGCAGACCTCCATCTAACCCCTCAGTATAAGAGACTCTGGACAGGCTCGTCCTCCATCAAACACCAAACATGTATTCTTTGACTGAGAGAAAGGAAATGCTCAGAATGAAAGCTCTGCATGCATCGGATCTTTATTGCAAAATGAAATGTTTTGGTAAAAGTGGTTCTTCCTCTCACCAACACGCTCTACAAAAGCTCCAAAGCATATTGATATTATTACAGCATCAGCTCCAGTTATCTCCTGAGTCTTATCTGGTAGCAGCATAAATAACATTCGGCTCCGGCTGTCTTCTTTTTGCTCTCGGTTGAAATGTCACTGCTGCGTAGTTCAGTTCATCAGAGTCCACATTCTGTAAGAAAAGTATTTACAGTCTTAATGTGGTGACTTGACATGATTTTAATCCCCTAAATATACTGTAGCCACACAGATACTGGATTTTTGAGGCTGACACCCATTTTGATATTTGGCCAGTATTCATTTATAAATAGATTATGGCTGTCAAAGTTAACGCGATCATGCAAATTTGTTTTAATGCCACTAATTTCTTTATCACATTAATGCAACTTGTGATAGATTATTGTGAAGATACTGGTATCATATGAAACTAGAAAACTTAAGAAATCCATTGGTAACCACCATGTCATACTAGCTTGTCAGAAAGGAGTTTAAATAACGCTCCAAACTTGTGCTACATTTTGGCGAGGAAAAACTAGCATGGCCATTTTCAAAGTGGTCCCTTGACCTCTGACCTCAAGATATGTGAATGTGAATGGGTTCTTAAAAAATGAGCAATTAACTTGCTGTGAGGCGACAGTGCTTATTAAACAATATATAAAAGTAAAGGATAACTTTGTATTCACCTCTCTTTGCTCTGGATTCTGTTCTTCTCCATCAGCTAAGAGACAGAAACAAAACATCTGGTCAGTTTTGCATTTTGACACAACTTCAAGAGAATTTACAGCAGCAACTAAACCAAACAGAAACAGTACCTGAAGTCTGAAGCTTCCTGTTTTTAACAACCAGACCGATGATGACCGCTACCAGGAAGACAGTCAGACCGCCCAGGATCATACTCATCAGCTTTGCTGTTCCGTCACTCGCTTATACAGGAAAGATCATGAAGTTAGACTCTATAGAGACTTGAGATCTGGCTCAAATTAAAGTGGACTAAACTGAATTCAGCTGAACTGTTTTACCCTCAAACATTTGATAATCTGCACAATGATAGAAATCTTTAGGAGAATCTTACTTTCACACTGGCTGCACTGGCTGTCCTCGTCATCATGTGTCTCATTGCTGCCTTTTCCTGAAATTAAGATAACCCTAGTCTTTATTTAATTTTGACATATTTACATCATAATCACATTTTGTCAATGTTCGAATAGTCACTTTGTTGTCTGTTTTGTTAGAAGACGACCTACAGTATATTAAATGTATAAACATAAAAGGTAGAAGAATGGGTACCAAAAGAAAGACAAGACTTTAGAATGACCTTACCTTTAACATTTAAACGTATTACACCCAAAGTTGGACGGGCATCTGAGTTAAATCCACAGAAATACAGTCCAGAGTCAGATAAATCCACGTCTTTGATTTTGAGAAAGAGAGTGGAGATGTTGGAGCTCATATCATATTTAAATTTTTGATCTTCTTTACAGTATTTAACGCTTTTAGCGTTGAACATAACAGTGATACAGCTGGCCTTGGTTCCGTTCACCAGTCTGGACCACCATGTTAAAGAATCAATGCTGTACATGTTGGAGCACGTCAGTGTGACTTCTTCACCAAACTGAACCTCCACAGTCTGAAACTCAGAACCTGAGACAGAGATCCAGCCTGAAACAAACAACAGATTTACTCTCAATTGAATAAAATGAACATTTCCTTTAGATAAACTTTTAAATAAGTAAAAGTAGAATAGATGCAGTTGTACTCACTAAAGCTGCAGAGAGTTAAAGCTGTTATCAAGGTGAAGGTCTTCATGGTGCGTGTGACTGAAGCTCTGCAATGTCCGCAACTGAACTGAGCTCCAGTCAGGGTGCTTTCAAAGTAAAGAGGCGGGGTGTTAAACATGCAGATTTCGAATCAGTTATCTGATGAAGAAAAGGCGTAAACCACCAGTTTCTCACCAGTTTAACATTCTCACGATTTGTAAGTGAGGAACTTCCTATTTTCTATGTGTTATTTACAGATGCAGACTTGAGTGTTTTACCATGCAGAGGCTGGTCATGTTTGTGTCCATGACAGCTGAATTAAAGATTCTCTATACGATATCTGGATCATTAATAAAACAGCAAACAACTATATAAAGATATAGAGGAGTAATGTCTACCTGAGCAGAGAATGAAGTCGCACTCCCTCTGTGTTTGTGTTGTAATCCCAGTTTCTCCGTGCTTTGTGGACATAGCCGGGCCGACCCTGAGTGCATGTTAGTGCATGTGCGCGTGCCCCACTTGCTAGCTCAAGGCCGCCGCTCCGCAATGCTCTCATATGGCGGTTACAGCTTATAACGCCCAATCTCTTCCTCCAGGTTTCATTCACACTGAGCTGTTAGCTGTTAGCCGTTAGCTTCCATAACATCAGGCAGAGAGGGTTTCTATGTTTCAGCCGTTCAGAAACATATTGTCTAACTCTTCAAACAGCTGACTGTCAACAATATGATGTTGGAGACTCCTGGAGTAACTTGAACGCACCGAAATGGAAGAAAACAAGCTGTAACAACTGAGATCAACAATTTTGTTTTTTCTAATATACTTTATGCTTTATTTATTTCAAATGTTTAGAGTTTTCATTACACTTCTGCAAATATATTTTATAGTATAAAAATAATATAAAAATAAAATAAATAATACAACAAATAAAATGTAAGGAAAGGAAAAGATGAATAAAAACACATAAATAAACAGAAAACAATTAGCTTCTGTTAAACAATTGGAATACATTTGAAATGTCAATGCCAATTTGCCCATGTCAAATATGTTTTAAAATCAGTATCTTTAAAAAAAATATAAAAGGAGGGTATTCTTTTAAGCCATATAAATTTATGTATATAATATTTTGATAAGATATTAATCAAATTAATTATGTAGGGAATAAGGGGGTAACAATGTGGGAACTTAAATCAATTCATACTACTGGACAGCTACAGTATATTGTATTATTACAGAGTACATGATTACAGTATGAATGATGTTCAATGTTGTTATGGAGTACAGGAAGTAGAACAGTTATTTTATAATGAGTTAGTTGTAGAAGACGATGGATGTGATGTCTTGTCACAGTGTGACTGTCATCAACAAGTAAAGGACAAAAATAATAGTTATTAGAATTAAGAGTCTATAAGAAATAGAAAACTATGACTTTTTTTAAACATTTGTTTTTTATTCAGACATTTAGCAAAGCTTCACACACATGCACAATATAATATCACATCAAATTAACACTGATGCATTTTATGTTTTAATGACAGCACACAATTTATTCACTGCTCCATTTCAGATTTTATTCCCACAAAGCTTTGAGTTAACGGACCTCCTGGTTTCACCTCAGTGCTGTCTCCTCCTGTCTGACAAGTGATGTGTAACTCACTCACTCCTCCAAGACACACAGAAAGAGACAGAGACATGATAGTAAAAGCACATTTAATAATTTGAGTATTTCTTTCAGTAAGAAAATGGAAACTCCTGCCGTCCATCCGCAAAAGAAAACAGCAGCAGATTAATCTGATAAAAAACGTCTATCTGCTTGCAGCGTAAACAACACGAGTCTTCACTTCCCTCTCTGAGGCAGGCCTCCCGGTCCCCACTGTTGAGTACAAACTCAGCTCTGCGTCTCTCAGCCCATTACAGTCCACATTCTGTAAAGAGAGCACACGGTAACACGTGTCAAATAGCTGAGTTTGTGAGAATAACAAACCATCACCTCTTTAAAGTATTAGAACATATCATTGACTCACCTCATACTGTTGTGAGTTCTGGTCTTCACTGGCAGCTGAATGAAAGAGACAATATATGTTTCATCTTAATTTACAATCCTTTGCTGTTATTACATTTAAAGCGATTTTGTAGTTCTTCATCATACTGACACACACTAATGCAGAATATATAAAAACAATCAACCAGAAATAAAATATCAGAACAGTACCTGTCTGCAGCTTCCTGACTTTAACAACCAGACCGATGATGACCGCTACCAGGAAGACAGTCAGGCCGCCCAGGATCATACTCGTCAGCTTTGCTGTTCCGTAACTCACTTGTACAGGAAATATCATCAAGTTAGACTCTATAGAGACTTGAGATCTGGCTCAAATTAAAATGGACCAAACTGAATTCAGCTGAACTGTTTCACCCTCAAACATTTGATAATCTGCACAATGATAGAAATCTTTAGGAGAATCTTACTTTCACACTGGCTGTCCACGTCATCATGTGTCTCAATGCTGCCTTTTCCTGAAATTAAGATAACTTTAGTCTTTATTTAATTTTGACATATTTACATCATAATCACATTTTGTCAATGTTCAAATAGTCACTTTTTTATCTGTTTTGTTAGAAGACAACCTACAGTATATTAAATGTAGACACAGAAATGACTGAAGAATGGGTACCAAAAGAAAGACAAGACTTTAGAATGACCTTACCTTCAACATTTAAACGTATTACACTGAAAATTGGACGGCCACCTGAGATAAATCCATAGAAATACAGTCCAGAGTCGGATAAATCCACGTCTTTGATTTTGAGAAAGAGAGTGGAGATGTTGGAGCTCATTTCATATTTCAACTTTTGAAATCCATCACAGTATTTAACGTCGCTATTAGCGCTGTACATAAAAGTGATACAGCTGGCCTTGGTTCTGTTCACCAGTCTGGACCACCATGTCAAAGATACAACCCTGGACATGTTGGAGCACGTCAGTGTGACTTCTTCACCAGACTGAACCTCCACAGTCTGAGACTCAGAGCCTGAGACAGAGATCCAGCCTGAAACAAACAGCAGATTTAGTTTCAATTAAACAAAATGAACATTTCCTTCAGATGAACTAGTTTCAATTCTGGAGGGTTAAAGTTACCAAAGTTATAGATGCAGTTGTACTCACTAAAGCTGCAGAGAGTTAAAGCTGTTATCAAGGTGAAGGTCTTCATGGTGCGTGTGACTGAAGCTATGCAATGTCCGCAACTGAACTGAGCTCCAGTCAGGTTACTTTCAAAGTAAAGAGGCGGGGTGTTAAACATGCAGATTTCTAATCAGTCATCTGATGAAGGAGAGATGCAAACTGTCAGTCTCTCACCAGCTGAACTTTCTCACGATATGTAAGTGAGGAACCTCCTATTTTCTGTGTTATGTAAAAATGCAGACTTGAGTGGTTTACCATGCAGATGCTTGTCATGTTTGTTTGTTCTATCCATGACAGCTGAATTAAGTCATTGATTTTTAAAAATATAGATATATTTAGTACCTAATAGAATAGCTGCTTACATGACGTCTGGTGGTAAAAGGACTTGCATTTATATAGCGCCTCGCTCGAAGCGTTTTACACTACATGTCAGCATTCACCCAGTCTTTGCCGTTCTCCATCCGTCCACCAGATGTCCTCAGACTTTCCCACCTGACTCCTACATCCACCTGCTCACCTGAGTCTCATTCTCCAATCACCTTTGAGGTATTTATACCAGCCCCCTTTTCCACAGTCAACTGCCAGATTGTCAACGTTGCTTCGTTCCTTTGCTCTCTAGCCTCCTAAATTTGAACCTATATCTTACTACCTACCTGCCAGTGGTAATCCATCTTTTATACATTGCGTTTTCAATTCATTTCACACGTGTTGTGATATTGGAATCGAAATACTCAGTTTTGACTTTGTATGGTTCTTCTTCTATCCTGCTCTTGAGGCTTTAAATTGTCTTTGCTGCTTCTTTCCTCATTATATTTTTAGAAACCGTTAACAGGCCTCATGATTTTCACCTCAGTTGTGCTCCGACCACACTGTACTGCCTCTTCCTGTCAAACAAGTGATGTGTTCCTCACTCACTGCTGCAGACCTCCATCTAACCCCTCAGTATAAGAGACTCTGGACAGGCTCGTCCTCCATCAAACACCAAACATGTATTCGTTGAACTGAGAGAAAGGAAATGCTCAGAATGAAAGCTCTGCATGCATCGGATCTTTATTGCAAAATTAAATGTTTTGGCGAGAGTGGTTCTTCCTCTCACCAACAAGCTCTACAAAAGCTCCAAAGCATGTTGATATTATTACAGCATCAGCTCCAGTTATCTCCTGAGTCTTATCTGGTAGCAGCATAAATAACATTCGACTCCGGCTGTCTTCTTTTTGCTCTCGGTTGAAATGTCACTGCTGCGTAGTTCAGCTCCACATTCTGTAAGAAAAGTATTTACAGTCTTAATGTGGTGACTTGACATGATTTTAATTCCCACAATATACTGTAGCCCCACAGATACTGGACTTTAAGGCTGACACCCATTTTGATATTTGGCCATTATTAATTTATAAATAGATTAGGGCTGTCAAGGCTAACACGATCATGCAAATTTGTTCTAACGTCACTAATTTCTTTAACACATTAATGCAACTTGTGATAGATTATTGTGACGATACTGGTATCATATGAAACTAAAAAACTTAAGGAATCCATCAATACCAACCATGTCATACCAGCTTGTCGGGAAGGAGTTTAAATAACGCTCCAAACTTGTGCTAAATGTTGACGAGGAAAAACTGTCATGGTCATTTTCATAGAGGTCCCTTGACCTCTGACCTCAAGATATGTGAATGTGAATGGGTTCTTAAAAAATGTGTGATTAATTTGCTGTTAGGGGACAGTGCTTATTAAACAATACATAAAAGTAAAGGATAACTTTGTATTCACCTCTCTTTGCTCTGGATTCTGTTCTTCTCCATCAGCTAAGAGACAGAAACAAAACATCTGGTCAGTTTTGCATTTTGACACAACTTGAAGAGAATTTACAGCAGCAACTAAACCAAACAGAAACAGTACCTGAAGTCTGAAGCTTCCTGTTTTTAACAACCAGACCGATGATGACCGCTACCAGGAAGACAGTCAGACCGCCCAGGATCATACTCGTCAGCTTTGCTGTTCCGTCACTCACTAATACAGGAAATATCATCAAGTTAGACTCTATAGAGACTTGAGATCTGGCTCGAATTAAAATGGACCAAACTGAATTCAGCTGAACTGTTTTACCCTCAAACATTTGATAATCTGCACAATGATAGAAATCTTTAGGAGAGTCTTACTTTCACACTGTCTGTCCACGTCATCATGTGTCTCATCAGTCTCTGATTTAGCAGAATCACATCAAAATTATAATTTTGTTGCATAGATGATGTTGTTTTAAGAAAATTCTTAAAATTATTAACATTACCTTATTTATTATTTTGCAGTGAAAGCAGGACTTAACTAAACCAAAAGACACAAAATACTTTAGAATGACCTTACCTTTGACATTTAAACGTATTACACTGACAGTTGGATGGGCACTTGAGTAAAATCCACAGAAATACAGTCCAGAGTCAGATAAATCCACGTCTTTGATTTTGAGAAAGAGAGTGGAGATGTTGGAGCTCATTTTAAATTTCAAATTTTGAACTCCATCACAGTTTCTAAAGTTGCTATTAGCGTCGAACATTAAAGTGATACAGCTGGCCTTGGTTCTGTTCACCATTCTGGACCACCATGTCATAGAATCAATGCTGGACATGTTGGAGCACGTCAGTGTGACTTCTTCACCAGACTTAACCTCCACAGTCTGAAACTCAGAACCTGAGACAGAGATCCAGCCTGAAACAAACAACAGAGACAACAGTAGATTTAGTTTCAGTTAAACAAAATGAACATTTCCTTTAGATAAACTAGTTTCAATTCTGGTTGGTTAAAGTTACCAAAGTTGTAGATGCAGTTGTACTCACTAAAGCTGCAGAGAGTTAAAGCTGTTATCAAGGTGAATATCTTCATGGTGCGTGTGACTGAAGCTCTGCAGTGTCCGTAACTGAACTGAGCTCCAGTCAGGGTGCTTTCAAAGTAAAGAGGCGGGTTGTTAAACATGCAGATTTCTAATCAGTCATCTGATGAAGGATTTTTTTTTGTGCTTGTCCTGTTGAACAAACTGACCTCATACATGCTTTCAGGAAAATGAGTGTTGACCCAAAGTTATTTTTCAGAAAATTTTATGTCACAATAAATATCTTCCCACCAAATTACATAAAATGGAATATATACAAAGATATATCGAGGAAGAAAATGATGCACACAACCTCATGAAATGGCTCAGAGGTGTCAGAAAACATAATGCTTTAGAGCCTCTCGACAGGTGAAAGTTAACATGTTAATGCCTAGCAGCGTTTAGATGGAGGATATTGTCTCCCTCTGATGGGAATATGTGCTGTAGAGGTAAACCAAGATGAAATATTACAGGTAAAGTCCATCTGTTGCCCTGAAACTAGCTGCCACACATTGTGGCTGTGATATAGTAATGAACCGGTAGTGTCCACATGGATAAAGACCGTTTATTGCCAAAAAGTGAAAGTCAATTGGTTGTTCCATTGCAACATCAGCGCCCAGCAGCACACGAGCAAAACTGAGATAAGTATTCTGCAATTGGAGAGTGAAGCCCGAATTTAATTGTGGTATTTAATGTTGTTCTAGGACTGGTGATTACTTATTATTGTCCATCCATTACACGGTAGTGTCTAGAAGGCATTGACCTTGAATGGTTAAGGCTAGGCATTGACCTTGAATAGTTAAGGTTAGGCATTGGCCTCTAATAGTTAAGGTTAGGCATTGTCCTCGAATACTTAAGGTTAGGCATTGACCTCTAATAGTTAAGGTTAGGCATTGACCTCTAATAGCTAAGGTTAGGCATTGATCTCCAATAGTTAAGGTTAGGCATTGACCTCTAATAGTTAAGGTTAGGCATTGCCCGCTAATAGCTAAGGTTAGGCATTGACCTTGAATAGTTAAGGTTAGGCATTGACTTCGAATAGCTAAGGTTAGGCATTGATCTCTAATAGCTAAGGTTAGGCATTGACCTCTAATAGTTAAGGTTAGGCATTGACCTCTAATAGTTAAGGTTAGGCATTGACCTTGAATAGTTAAGGTTAGGCATTGACTTCGAATAGTTAAGGTTAGGCATTGATCTCTAATAGCTAAGGTTAGGCATTGACCTCTAATAGTTAAGGTTAGGCATTGACCTCTAATAGCTAAGGTTAGGCATTGACCTTGAATAGCTAAGGTTAGGCATTGACTTCGAATAGTTAAGGTTAGGTTTTGGCCTCTAATAGCTAAGGTTTGGCATTGGCCTCTAATAGTAAAGGTTAGGCATTGGCCTCCAACAACTAAGGTTAGGCATTGACCTCTAATAGCTAAGGGTTAGGCATTGACCTCTAATAGCTAAGGTTAGGCATTGACTTCAAATAGTTAAGGTTAGGCATTGACTTCGAATAGTTAGGGTTAGGCGTTGACCTCGAGTAGCTAAGGTTAGGCATTGACTTCGAATAGTTAAGGTTAGGCATTGACCTCTAATAGCTAAGGTTAGGCATTGACCTTGAATAGTTAAGGTTAGGCATTGACTTCGAATAGCTAAGGTTAGGCATTGACTTCGAATAGTTAAGGTTAGGCATTGATCTCTAATAGCTAAGGTTAGGCACTGACCTCTAATAGTTAAGGTTAGGCATTGACCTCTAATAGCTAAGGTTAGGCATTGACCTTGAATAGCTAAGGTTAGGCATTAACTTCGAATAGTTAAGGGTAGGCATTGGCCTCTAATAGCTAACGTTTGGCATTGGCCTCTAATAGTAAAGGTTAGGCATTGGCCTCTAATAGCTAAGGTTAGGCATTGACCTCTAATAGCTAAGGTTAGGCATTGACCTTGAATAGTTAAGGTTCGGCATTGACCTTGAATAGTTAAGGTTAGGCATTGACCTCGAATAGTTAAGGTTAGGCATTGACCTAGAATAGTTAAGGTTCGGCATTGACCTTGAATAGCTAAGGTTAGGCATTGACTTCGAATAGTTAAGGTTAGGTTTTGGCCTCTAATAGCTAAGGTTTGGCATTGGCCTCTAATAGTAAAGGTTAGGCATTGGCCTCCAACAACTAAGGTTAGGCATTGACCTTGAATAGCTAAGGTTAGGCATTGACTTCAAATAGTTAGGGTTAGGCGTTGACCTCGAGTAGCTAAGGTTAGGCATTGACTTCGAATAGTTAAGGTTAGGATAGGTCGTCGGGCAGCGAGTCTTGCGAGAGTTTATGGACATCTTTTCAGATCTCAGATCAGATTTTTGCAGGTTACCTTTGAGACACGACTCCTTGGGAGTGGTTCAGATTGCCACCTCATAAATATGCCTGTGTTTAAAGTTGAAAATGAGTATTGACGCAAAGTTATTTTTCAGAAAATGTTATGTCATGATAAATATCTTCACACCAAAGTACATCAAATGCAATGACATACAAAGATATATCGAGGAGGAAAATGAGCACCATGATATTAAAGGGAAATTTGTGTCTATGTACTTGAATTAAATATATGCCGTGAGACTGTGTTGCAGCAGCAGGTTGTTACCTTGCATGGCAGCCTCTGCAGTGTATCACTGTATGAATGTATGTGTGAATGTTGACATGTAGTGGTTGGAAGACTAGAAAGGCGCTATATAAATACAAGTCCATTTACCATTTAAATGCTCTCATATAGGTTGTGAGTTTGTACCTTTCACAAGTCTGAAAGCAGATATTGAAAGACATGTCTTGTGAAGGTGAATTAGTCCATTTGAGTGATGAGTGCAGCAGTGAAACGATGTCAGAAGAGGTTGATGGAAACTTATTAAGCAGCTGCGAGGCCTTTGATGTGTGTGGTTATCGCTGAAAACCAGTCTTCCTGTGGTTGAGACTTAACTGTTTCTATTTTTGCCTGCTGGTTAGCATCTACACTCTGTTGTTCCAGAACATCTAGCCAAAGATTGTATTACTTTTTTCTTTATGACCAAGGCTAGGTAGGCAAACCGTTAACTGTACTTACTTTTTTTTATTTATTTTTTTTTATTACAGATTTCTGACTTCGCATATTTCACCTCAGTTGCGCTCGGACACCATTGCTGTCTGTCTCTTCCTGTCAACAAGTGTGGTGTCCCTCACTCACTCCTCCCCTCTGTCAGACAGTCATCTGTGTCCAAAAAGGCAAGGTGATAGAAAGATTTTGCCAAATAAACGGAGCAATTAAGATGCAAAAAAACTAGGGATGTACCCAAATGTTTGATGTCAATCAATTAAAATATTTAATCATGGTTAATCGCATGATTGTCCATAATTAATTGTTATTTTTATCTATTCAAAATGTACCTTAATGGGAGATTTGTCAAGTATTTAATACTCTTTTCAACATGGGAGTGGGCAAATATGCTTGCTTAATGCTAATAAAAAATACTTCAACAGTTTTACAACATCAACTCAGTTTAATGAGGAAGACACTGTCTTCTGGCTGTGCAAGCATGAGGCTGCATGAGGCAGTTTTTCTGCAAGCAGGGAGCTGATGTATAAAGAGCGAAATGAGTGTGAGGAAATTGGTCAGTGTCGTCGGTATAGAAAGTGACATTTTAAGAAGTGATGGCTAAACTGCTGATGGGATTCTTACTTAATGCATTCCTGCATGTACAACAGAGATACCGTCACATTTTAAGAGACAGTAGTGAAGCTTTTGTGAGAAAGTTGTGCAGTTGTTGATGCATGTGGTTTTATTTGCAGAGAGCTGAGGGCCAGTCTTCCTGTGGCTTTCGCTTTAGGCCATGCACAAAGTGTTTTCACCGCAGTGGAAAATGACAGGGGGAGGGGGCACAGGACTTGTTACCCACATGTGCATGCAAACACATATTTATATATACACGCTCACTGTGTCAGCATAGAATCAAGTTATGAAGTCTTTAAAAGTCAGTATATTCAGAGAAAAATACAATCAAAATGATACATTTAATCTTTTTGTTTTATAAAATTAGATTTTAGACACATTAAAGTGGCAGTAGGCAGAACATTTTTGGCATCATTGGGCAAAAAAATCCATAATAACCTTTCAGCATATTGTAATTCAAGTTTTCTGAGCCATAACTAGACTTCTGAACCTCCTCATGGCTCTGTTTTCAGGCTTTAAAAAATCTAGCCCGTGATGAAAGACTTTGGCCAATCACAGGTCATTTCAGAGAGAGAGAGAGAGCGTTCCTATTGGCTGGTCATTCAACAGAGGCAGCTGTCAATCACTCGCCACCTAAGATCAAACGGTCAAACTAGGCAGCTCTGATGAGACCTGTAAAATGAGAAAGTGTGCTCCGGCTGGTGGGCGGTGCTTGGTATTTCCTGAACTTGATCTCAACATGGCTGCCGGGTAACAAACTTTCTCATTTTACAGTTAAACAGTTCACTACAAGATGTTTCTGAAAACATTTGAGGAGAGAAATAGACATTACAGTAACAGAATATTGATTCATATTTGATCAGCGCTGCCTAGTTTGGCCCAATGACATTTTGTGTTCATGTTTGTGGTGATGGCTGAAGCCTTCCTGTAAAGCCTGAGACTTTATTTTTGTCTCATACAGACAATGTTTGTCACCACAGGTAGCTGGTTTATTCTATTACCATTTATTTTCTTTACTATTTTTTCCAGCAGTGTGTACGAATACAGAGGCTGATACTATTTAAACCTAAGTGGGTCAATTTGCACTGTTCCTTTTTTTTTTTTTGCAAGCCGGGCCTCGTGGCTTTCATGTCAGTTGTGCTCAGACCACACTCTGCTGCCTCTTCCTGTGAAGTGATGCGTAGATCACTCACTCCTCCCTTGACAGACCATTTGACTCTACATATGAGTAAGGCCCTGTTCACACCTGGTATTAACATGCGTCCTCAGTGATCTGATCACAAGTGGACAGCTTTAAGTACGTCTATTCACACCTGGCATTAAAATGCGTCTCCACATGTGTCTTCAGTGGCCACTTGTGATCCGATCTCACTTCCCCGCCCCATATGCAAATAAACACGTAGTAAACACACACCTAATAAAGCAGCAGTTGTGATGTAATATTACATGAATGTCAATAGTTATATCCTACATATTTGTTAATTCTGGTACATTGTATTAACATCAAAATAAAAGGTAATTGTACCGGGACGTCCACGCCGCCAGTGCCGGCACCGCTGCTTTTGCCAGACGACAGCGGGGTACAGCTCTCCAGAGAGCCAGGGAGGACAGAGAACAGGCGGGCGGGCGGTCGGGTGTCAGCTCCGTGCAAAGCAGCGGAACAAAAACACCGACACATCTCCGACAGTATGATAATAATGCACTTGGCGTGCCTAGTCTACATACAGTAGAGCACAGAGGCCGTTTCCTGGCTGACAAGCGCCCCGTGTCTGCATGTTTATTCGTCTGAGGGGCGCGGTGATCCCGTGGATCCCAGCTGGACGTCAGTTGAGTAGGCGGTTCTTAATGTGGCCCAGGACGCATTCGCGTACACACTGCTAAAAGAATGTGGTCATATGTGAAAGATCAGATCTCAATGCGTCCTCAATGCGTCTTGAGTGTGTTCACACCTGTATTTAGAGCTGTACACTTGTGATCCGATCACTGAGGACGCATGTTAATACCAGGTGTGAACAGGGCCTAAGTCTTGACTTCACCATCATCAGTGTCCCTTGTGGCTCCTCCTCATCAAACATATTTGATGTTTGATGAAGATGGGAGGCAGACAAAATAAGAAAGATGGAGACTTTTTGCTGACAGAGAGAGAGACAGAAAGAAAGAGGGATGAAACTGACCATGAGTATAAGAACTTTATTTAACAAAATACCAGCCACGGACTCTGGCAGTAGATTAATAAGATAAAGCATCTCTTCTATAGGGCTGTCAATCGATTACAATATTTAATTGCATGATTCTTCATCGTGATTAATCAAATTAAAGGGAGATTTGTCAAGTATTTGATACTCTTATCAACATGGGAGTGGACAAATATGCGGCTTTATGCAAATGTATGTATATATTTATTACTGGAAATCAATTACCAACACAAAACAATGATAAATATAGTCCAGAAACCCTCACAGGTACTGCATTTAGCATAAAAAAATACACTCAAATCATAACATGGTAAACTGCAGCCCAACAGGCAACAACAGCCGTCAGTGTGCTGACTTGACTATGACTATTCACATGTCTTGAGATCAGAGGTCAAGGGACCCCTTTAAAAATGTCCGTTCCAGTTTTTCCTCGTCAAAATTTAGCGTAAGTTTGGATCATTTTTCTAACCCCCTTTGTGACAAGCTAGTATGACATGGTTGGTACTGATGGATTCCTAAGGTTTTGTAGTTTCTAATGATATCAGTATCTTCTTTCATAGCTCTGTAGCTGTAAAAACTGAGCTCGCTACAACCTCCGAAAGATCGATTGCGTTAATGCGTTAAAGAAATGAGTGGTGTTAAAACAAATTTGCATTAACGCCTCAATACAGTCTATCTGCTGGCTGCATAAACAACACGAGTCTCCACTTCTCTCTCTGATGCAGGCCTCCTGTTCCTCATTGTCTCCGGAAGGAACCTCAGCGCTGCAGAGTTCAGCTCATCAGAGCCCAGATTCTGTAAATCAATAAAGTGTTTTTTAGGGTCACATACTGTAACTGAGTGTTTCTGCAAATACGAGCATTTTTAAGTCCCAGCAATGAAATTTTGGATTGATGTTAAACTTTGCAGTGCAATGCTTGATAAATATAGTGTTATTATCCATCTTAACATAACAAATAATTACTAATAATGTGATTTAATAAAATATATGAAGCAACTGTGGTCTCAGTGTTGAGATACGTAAAATGAGCTAATTCAATAACGGTTTCAGTTCCCTGACGGCGAGGTAAAGCAGCTGTGGACGGGAACGGCAGAAAAACGTATTTTAGCCACCTAAAAAATTCAATATCAGTTTAAATGTATATTTAGAATATTTTCACCGCTTTACATTGCCGTCAGGCGGCACTTTCCGACGGGAAACTGAAGCCGTTATATTGCTCTCTTCAAAGCCACCAGACTCCATTCACAAAAACAGTAATTTTACCTTGCAGATCACAGGAGTTGCTGGTCTATCGCTGCATCGATCGGTTAGTTTGTTTGTGTTATTGTGTGACTTTCGGCGCAGAACTAAAGTGGCGTTCACAAAGCAGTACATTGCTTAGCTTGACCGCCATCTAAGTTACTGTTTGTAATGTTAATAACTGAACATAAGGATGTGTATATGTAGCATCGTCATCATGCAGACATATGTCAGGTTGCATGGGAAAACATTTTTTGAAGGGCTTGGGAAAATAGCATTTGACGCAAAAACATACATAGTTTGACCAAAATTCTGTTTACTGATTGAAAGTTGTTCAAACAATAGGATATTGACCAGATTGTATGACAAAAGCTCATCAACAGAACTAAAATTGATTGGTTATATTAAAACATTTTAAATAACAGTTTTGTAACTGCATGTAACGGCATGGCGGAAACTCTTTCTTGACAATTTTTTTTTATTGAGATTAAAGTTAATAACCCTCAACTGTTAAAACTTGGGACAAAGATCATTAACAGACATATCATGTGTTTAAATGCAACTTTAAAACCATAACACAGTTTTATTTAAGTTAATGGTGAGTTCACCTTGTTTCTTTCTAGCTGCGGCTCCTCATTCACAGCTAAATGGCAAAAGACGAAAGTGTGATTAGTTCATTATTACTGATCAGATACTTTGCTTTAGATTTTTCCATCATGTGTAACAAATTGTAAATCTGCTGTACCTGTCTGAAGTTTCCTGACTTTAACAGCCAGAACAACGACGACTATGGTGAGGGAAACGGTCAGACCACCCAGGATCAAACTCATTAGGTGTGCCATTCCATCAAACTTCTCTACAAGAACAATGATAGAATTAGACTCTATTTTTTAAAGACGTGGTTCAGATTGAAATTACTGGCTCGGTGGTAACTTGCACAATGAAAAAGGAGAATCTTACTTACTAAAATCCACTTTACCCTCAGATTCACCATCACCTTTAAAAAAAAAATGTTTTGACACGTATTGGTTTCTTATTTGTCTCTATGCTGTTTTAATGCAATAAATGCGAGATGTATGTAAATATGACATTTGACAGTCTTACCTTGAACGATTAAATGTGTTGCATCGGCAATGACGGTATGTGCTTTCACGTAGATTCCACAGAAATACAGTCCAGAGTCAGATAAATCCACTCGCTTGATTTTAAGAAAGACAGTGGAGATGTTGGAGCTCATTTCAAATTTTTCTTTTTGATATCCATCACAGAACGAAGCTTCATCATCATCCCAGTACATATAGGAGATACAGCTGGGCTTGGTTCTGTTGATCAGTCTGAACCACTCCGTATGAGCTGGACGGCTGGTAATGTTGTTGCACGTCAGTGTGACTTCATCACCAGACTGAACCTCCACAGTGTGAGACTCAGAACCTGAGACGGAGCCTGAAACAAACAACCCTAAGCTTGTAATGCAACAGTTACTGTAATAAGACAAAAACAACAACAAGAATAAATTCAGTTCTAATTTGCAAGTTTATATTCTGGTGGGTTACTGGTTACATGGTTTGGTGTCAGTACTTACTGAGGCTGCAGAGAAGTAAAGCTGTTATCAAGGTGAAGCTCCTCATTGTGCGTTTAATCGCGTCACTGCAGGGATAGTTTGTACCGCTGAGCTCTTATAAAAGGGTTTAGAGAGGCGGGGTTTGTTTTTCATCTTGCTACTCACCTTTACCCGAATGCAAAAACTTTGAAATATGACTTCACAGGAAAGGTTGGTGGTAGGAGAGTCAAAGTTATATCTGTGTCAGACGCTATTTGAGACAAAAGGGGCCACAAAGAATTGTAGATGCTTAAACAACACGACTCCTACAGCTGTCATTGAAAGCATCCTCACCTAACCCGTAACAGTCTGCTCTGGTATGACATACTGTATGAAATATGACAAGAAAAACAAAGCGACGCACCTGTCGTGTCATATTTTTATGCTTGATGCTGCGATGTCTGGATGCACTGTTTTAGATTTGTGTTTGGGAGTGGGAAAATATGCTGCTTTATGCAAATATATGTATATATTTATTATTGTAAATCAATTAACAACACAAAAAAATGACAGATATTGTCCAGAAACCCTCACAGGTACTGCATTTAGCATAACAAATGTGCTCAAATCATAACATGGCAAACTGCAGCCCAACAGGCAACAACAGCTGTCAGTGTGTCAGTGTGCTGACTTGACTATGACTTGTCCCCAAACTGCATGTGATTATCATAAAGTGGGCATGTCTGTAAAGGGGAGACTCGTGGGTACAAAGAGAACCCATTTTCATTCACAAATCTGGAGCTCAAAGGTCAAGAGACCCCTTTGAAAATGTTTGTTATTTTATTGCTCCACTATTTCTCCAAAAGGTCTAAATACATGTGCAGCAGCTAGTTTCATTTTGTCGTAAACAATTTTTCACACCTTCTTTTTATAGTTTCCACAGAGCTTTGACTTCAAATGCCTGATGATTTTCACCACAGTAGTTCTCAGACCACACTGTGTCTCTTCCTGTCAAACAAGTGATGTGTACGCCACTCCCTCCTCCGTCCACAGACCAAGTAAGTTTGAAGTCATCAGTGTCCTTTCTGAGTCCTCCATCACACATTAAGCACACTCTTTTCCTCTCAGAAAAAAATAAGAAATATAGACACGAGAGAGAAACTGAAAGAATCATGAGCGAGAAAATACAGAGACATTATTTTAAATGTATTTCTTTCAATTGAATCACCCCACGAACAGCTAATTAGACTAGCAACTAATAAGATTAATGACATAAAGCATGAGTTTCTGTTGCTTCCTGGGTCTATCTGGTGGCAGCGTACACAACATGTGGCTCCATCTCTCTCTCAGGTGCAGGCCTGCGGCTTCTTTTTGGCTTTGCCTGGAAACTTAGAGCTGCATAGTTCAGTTCATCTGAGCCCAGATTCTGTAATTCAGAGTAGTTAGAGTCACATAGGGTATCACAAACACACACACACACACACACACACACACACAACTGAGTCTTCCGAAAATCTGTATTTGTGGGTTGTTCCACAAAGGAATCATTTAAACATAGGATTTAGGAACCTTAGGAGTTGTATGTATGCTCTCACGATCTGCAAGGTAAAATGACTGTTTTCTTGAATGGAGTCCCTTTCCGACGGGAAGCTGAAGCCGTTATATTGCTCTCTTCAAAGCCACCAGACTCCATTCACAAAAACAGTAATTTTACCTCGCAGATCACAAGAGTTGTTGGTCTATCGCTGCTCGATCGGTTAGTTTGTTTGTGTTATTGTGTGACTTTCGGCGCCAAACTAAAGTGGCGTTCACAAAGCAGTACATTGCTTCGCTTGACCGCCATCTAAGTTACTGTTTGTGATGTTAATAACTGAACATAAGGATGTATATATACTGTATATATAGCATCGTCATCATGCAGACATATGTCAGGTCGCATGGGAAAAAGTTTTTAGAAGGGCTTGGGAAAATAGCATGTTGACGCTAAAACATACATAGTTTGACCAAAATTCTGTTTACTGATTGAAAGTTCTTTAAACAATAGGTTATTGGCCAGATTGTATGACAAAAGCTCATCAACAGAACTAAAAATGATTGGTGATATTAAACATTTTTAAATAACAGTTTTGTAACTGTATGTAACGGCATGGTGGAAACTCTTTCTTGACAAAAAAATTAGATTGAGATTAAATTAAAGTTAATGAACCTCAACTGTTAAAACTCGGGACAAAGATCATTAACAGACATATCATGTGTTTAAATGCATCTTTAAAACCACAACACAGTTTTATTTAAGTTAATGGTGAGTTCACCTTGTTTCTTTCTGGCTGTGGCTCCTCATTCACAGCTAAATGGCAAAAGACGAAAGTGTGATTAGTTCATTATTACTGATCAGATACTTTGCTTTAGATTTTTCCATCATGTGTAACAAATTGTAAATCTGCTGTACCTGTCTGAAGTTTCCTGACTTTAACAGCCAGAACAACGACGACTATGGTGAGGGAAACGGTCAGACCACCCAGGATCAAACTCATTAGGTTTGCTGATCCATCATTCTCCTCTACAAGAACAATGATAGAATTAGACTCTATTTTTTGAAGACGTGGTTAAGATTGAAATTACTGGCTCGGTGGTAACTTGCACAATGAAAAAGGAGAAACTTACTTTCAGTCTTAAATTCCACTTCACCATCAGATTCACCATCACCTTTAAATTTTTTTTGTTTTGACACGTATTGGTTTCTTATTTGTCTTTATGCTGTTTTAATGCAAAAAATGTGAGATGTATGTAAATATGACAGTCTTACCTTGAACGATTAAATGTGTTGCACTGACAATGACGGTATGTTGGTCCTTGTAGATTCCACAGAAATACAGTCCAGAGTCAGATAAATCCACTCGCTTGATTTTAAGAAAGACAGTGGAGTTGTTGGAGCTCATTTCAAATTTTTCTTTTTGAAATCCATCACAGAGCAAAGCTTCACCATAAACCCCGTACATAGAGGAAATGCAGCTGGGCTTGGTTCTGTTGATCAGTCTGAACCACTCCTTACGAGTTGGAATTTTGAAAATGTTGGGGCACGTCAGTGTGACTTCATCACCAGACTGAACCTCCACAGTCTGAGACTCAGAACCTGAGACGGAAACTGAAACAAACAACCCTAAGCTTGTAATGCAACAGTTACTGTAATAAGACAACAACAACAACAAGAATACATTCAGTTCTAAATTGCAAGTTTATATTCTGGTGGGTTACTGGTTACATGGTTTGATGTTAGTACTTACTGAGGCTGCAGAGAAGTAAAGCTGTTAAGGTGAAGCTCCTCATTGTGCGTTCAATCGCGTCACTGCAGGGATAGTTTGTACCGCTGAGCTCTTATAAAAGGGTTTAGAGAGGCGGGGTTTGTTTTTCATCTTGCTGCTCACATTTGCCGAATGAAAAAACTTTGAAATGTGACTTCAATACAAAGATCAGATCTCAATGCGTCCTCAATGCGTCTTGGGTGTGTTCACACCTGTATTTAGAGCTGTCCACTTGTGATCCGATCACTGAGGACGCATGTTAATACCAGGTGTGAACAGCGCCTAAGTCTTGACTTCACCATCATCAGTGTCCCTTGTGGCTCCTCCTCATCAAACATATTTGATGCTTGATGAAGATGGGAGGCAGACAAAATAAGAAAGATGGAGACTTTTTGCAGAGAGAGAGAGAGACAGAAAGAAAGAGGGATGCAACTGACCATGAGTATAAGAACTTTATTAAACAAAATACCAGCCACGGACTCTGGCAGTATTAATAAGATAAAGCATCTGTTCTATAGGGCTGTCAATCGATTACAATATTTAATTGCATGATTCTTCATCGTGATTAATCACAAATTAACCAAATTAAAGGGAGATTTGTCAAGTATTTAATACTCTTATCAACATGGGAGTGGACAAATATGCTGCTTTATGTAAATGTATGTATATATTTATTATTGGAAATCAATTAACAACACAAAACAATGATAAATATAGTCCAGAAACCCTCACAGGTACTGCATTTAGCATAACAAATACACTCAAATCATAACATGGCAAACTGCAGCCCAACAGGCAACAACAGCCGTCAGTGTGCTGACTTGACTATGACTATTCACATGTCTTGAGGTCAGAGGTCAAGGGACCCCTTTGAAAATGTCCGTGCCAGTTTTTCCTCGCTAAAATTTAGCACTAGTTTGGAGCGTTATTTAGCCTCCTTCATGACAAGCTAGTATGACATGGTTGATACTGATGGATTCATTAGGTTTCTAGTTTCTAATGATATCAGTATCTTCTTTCATAGCTCTGTAGCTGTAAAAACTGAGCCCGCTGCAACCTCCAAAAGATCGATTGCGTTAAAACGTTAAAGAAATTAGTGGTGTTAAAACAAATTTGCATTAACGCCTCAATACAGTGTCTTCCGGAGTCTATCTGCTGGCAGCATAAACAACACGAGTCTCCACTTCTCTCTCTGATGCAGGCCTCCTGTTCCTTATTGTCTCCGGAAGGAACCTCAGCGCTGCAGAGTTCAGCTCATCAGAGCCCAGATTCTGTAAATCAATAAAGTGTTTTTTAGGGTCACATACTGTATCTCACACGTTGTAACTGAGTGTTTCTGCAAATACAGGCATTTTTAAGTCCCAGCAATGAATTCTGGATTTATGTTAAACTTTGCAGTGCAATGCTTGATAAATATAGTGTTATTATCCATCTTGACATAACAAATAATTACTAATAATGTAATTTAATCAAATATATGAAGCATTTTATGGGTCCAAACACAACTTTTCTTTGTATCCTACAACTGTGATTCCAATGTTGAAATACATAAAATGAGCTAATTCAATTATAATTTGACATTATTTCAAATTGAATTGTTTCATATACATATTACTTTTACACCATATTAAAACTAGTTTTTGTTTACAAATAAATTAAATTAAAGTTAATGAACCTCAACTGTTAAAGCCCAGGACAAAGATCATTAACAGACATATCATGTGTTTCGATGCAACTTTAAAACCATAACACAGTTTTATTTAAGTTAATGGTGAGTTCACCTTGTTTCTTTCTGGCTGCGGCTCCTCATTCACAGCTAAATGGCAAAAGACAAAAGTGTGATTAGTTCATTATTACTGATCATATACTTTGCTTTAGATTTTTCCATCATGTATAACAAATTGTAAATCTGCTGTACCTGTCTGAAGTTTCCTGACTTTAACAGCCAGAACAACGACGACTATGGTGAGGGAAACGGTCAGACCACCCAGGATCAAGCTCATTAGGTTTGCCGTTCCATCAAACTCCTCTACAAGAACAATGATAGAATTAGACTCTATTTTTTGAAGACGTGGTTCAGATTGAAATTACTGGCTCGGTGGTAACTTGCACAATGAAAAAGGAGAATCTTACTTTCAGTCTTAAAATCCACTTCACCATCAGATTCACCATCACCTTTAAAAAAACATTTTTTGACACGTATTGGTTTCTTATTTGTCTTTATGCTGTTTTATTGCAATAAATGTGAGACGTATGTTAATATGACAGTCTTACCTTGGACAATTAAAAGTGTTGCATCGCCAATGACGGTATGTTGGTCCACGTAGAATCCACAGAAATACAGTCCAGAGTCAGATAAATCCACTCGCTTGATTTTAAGAAAGACAGTGGAGTTGTTGGAGCTCATTTCAAATCCATTTTTAAATCCAACACAGTACGCAGCTTCATCATCAGACTTGTACTTTGAGGAGATGCAGCTGGGCTTGGTTCTGTTGCTCAGTCTGAACCACTCCGTCTGAGCTGGAATTCTGGTAATGTTGGTGCACGTCAGTGTGACTTCAACACCAGACTGAACCTCCACAGTCTGAGACTCAGAACCTGAGACGGAGCCTGAAACAAACAACCCTAAGCTTGTAATGCAACAGTTACTGTAATAAGACAACAACAACAACAAGAATAAATTCAGTTCTAATTTGCAAGTTCATATTCTGGTGGGTTACTGGTTACATGGTTTGGTGTCAGTACTTACTGAGGCTGCAGAGAAGTAAAGCTGTTATGAAGGTGAAGCTCCTCATTGTGCGTTTAACCGCGTCACTGCAGGGATAGTTTGTACCGCTGAGCTCTTATAAAAGGGTTTAGAGAGGCGGGGTTTGTTTTTCATCTTGCTGCTCACATTTGCTCAATGCAAAAAACTTTGAAATATGACTTCACAGGAAAGGTTGGTGGTAGGAGAGTCAAAGTTATATCTGTGTCAGACGCTATTTGAGACAAAAGTTGCCACAAAGAATTGTAGATACTTAAACAACACGACTCCTACAGCTGTCATTGAAAGCATCCTCACCTAACCCTTAACAGTCTGCTCTGGTATGACATACTGTATGAAATATGACAAGAAAAACAAAGCGACGCACCTGTCGCGTCATATTTTTATGCTTGATGCTCGTGGGTACAAAGAGAACCCATTTTCATTCACATATCTTGAGGTCAAAGGTCAAGGGACCTCTTTGAAAATGGCAATGCCAGCTTTTCCTCGCCAAAAATTAATGTATGTTTGGAGCGTTATTTAGCCTTCTTCGAGCGGCACATTTTACAAACTATAATATTAGACAAATACGAAGAAGTTAAACACATAATCCAGACTAAAAGTAACACAGTTGAAGCTGCCAAATGCAGGAAGGACAGCTGGCAAAAGAAAGAATTGCCGATGTGTGAATGCGTAAATTAACAGACTTATTCAATTAACCCAATACTCAAAAGTCAGATATAGTCGGCTAGATGGGGCAGTGATATTATAAAAAGCTTTCAGAGGATAATGGATGAATAGAATACACTTCATTTTGCCCAATGTGGCGTGTATGAATATTTCAGCCCTCTTTCAGCTACGTCTCCGACTCCGGCGGTGTGAAACGGACTTGATAACAAGTAAAAAAATAAATATAAAAACATAATTTAAAGCGGTAAACACCCACAACATACAGCCAGCTGTCCTTCCTGCATTTGTCAGTTTAAACTGTGTTGTTTTTAGTCTGGATTATGACTGTAACTTCTTCGTCTTTCTGTAATATTATCATACGATCTGCGCACCGAGCTCTGATTGGTCAGTAGGCGGTGCTTTTGATCTCTTATCTGGAACATAACCTGCTCCGGAGCAGGTTAGGTGTTCAACATCAGTTACCATGGCGATCTATCCCGGTAAGAAGTGAACCACCGTCGTAAGGACTGAAAACCCTGAAGGTTAACCCTGAAGTGACCTCGCTAACCCTAAATCCTGCTTCGTAGTACAGGCCTCCGGTCTCCTGTGGGCTGCTCTGTTTTGAATCCAGATGTTGATGTGGTGTGTGAGGAAGTAAAGCAGTTAAATAAGTTTGTGTGAAGTGATGAGGAGTGGAGTGATTCAACAACGTCAGAAGAGATTGGTATACATGTTTTAAGGGATAGTTATTCTTGTTTGTCAGAATATCAGTTCTGTTGATGTTTGTGGTCACTGCTGAAGACTTCCTGTGGTGGAGACTTTATATTTGACTCAGACAATGTTTGACAACCCAGGTTGGCTAATGTTTGTTATTTTATTCCTCCACTATTTCTCCAAAAAGTCTAAATACATGTACAGCAGCTAGTTTCATTTTGTCGTACCAGTTTTCACACGTTCTTTTTATAGTTTCCACAGAGCTTTGACTTCAAATGCCTCATGACTTTCACCACAGTAGTTCTCAGAGCACACTGTGTCTCTTCCTGTCAAACAAGTGATGTGTACGCCGCTCCCTCCTCCGTCCACAGACCAAGTAAGTTTGAAGTCATCAGTGTCCTTTCTGAGTCCTCCATCACACATTAAGCACACTCTTGTCCTCTCAGAAAAAAATAAGAAATATAGACACGAGAGAGAAACTGAAAGAATCATGAGCGAGAAAATACAGAGACATTATTTTAAATGTATTTCTTTCCATTGAATCACCCCACGAACAGCTAATTAGACTAGCAACTAATAAGATTAATGACATAAAGCATGAGTTTCTGTTGCTTCCTGGGTCTATCTGGTGGCAGCGTACACAACATGTGGCTCCATCTCTCTCTCAGGTGCAGGCCTGCGGCTTCTTTTTGGCTTTGCCTGGAAACTTAAAGCTGCGTAGTTCAGTTCATCTGAGTCCATATTCTGTAATTCAAAGTATTTAGAGTCACATAGGGTATCACACACACACGCACACACACACGCACACACACACACACACACACAGCTGAGTCTTACAAAAATCTTTCTTGAATGGAGTCTGGTAGCTTTGAAGAGAGCAAAGATAACGGCTTCAGTTCCCTGACGGCGAGGTAAAGCAGCTGTGGACGGGAACGGCAGAAAAATTTATTTTAGCCACCTAAAAAATTCAATATCAGTTTAAATGTATATTTAGAATATTTTCACCGCTTTACATTGCCGTCAGGCGGCACTTTCCGACGGGAAACTGAAGCCGTTATATTGCTCTCTTCAAAGCCACCAGACTCCATTCACAAAAACAGTAATTTTACCTCGCAGATCACAGGAGCTGCTGGTCTATCGCTGCATCGATCGGTTCGTTTGTTTGTGTTATTGTGTGACTTTCGGCGCAGAACTAAAGTGGCGTTCACAAAGCAGTACATTGCTTAGCTTGACCGCCATCTAAGTTACTGTTTGTAATGTTAATAACTGAACATAAGGATGTGTATGTGTAGCATCGTCATCATGCAGACATATGTCAGGTTGCATGGGAAAACATTTTTTGAAGGGCTTGGGAAAATAGCATTTTGACGCAAAAACATACATAGTTTGACCAAAATTCTGTTTACTGATAGAAAGTTGTTAAAACAATAGGATATTGGCCAGATTGTATGACAAAAGCTCATCAACAGAACTAAAATTTATTGGTTATACTAAAACATTTTAAATAACAGTTTTGTAACTGCATGTAACGGCATGGTGGAAACTCTTTCTTGACAATTTTCTTTTATTGAGATTAAAGTTAATAACCCTCAACTGTTAAAACTTGGGACAAAGATCATTAACAGACATATCATGTGTTTAAATGCAACTTTAAAACCATAACACAGTTTTATTTAAGTTAATGGTGAGTTCACCTTGTTTCTTTCTGGCTGCGGCTCCTCATTCACAGCTAAATGGCAAAAGACGAAAGTGTGATTAGTTCATTATTACTGATCATATACTTTGCTTTAGATTTTTCCATCGTGTGTAACAAATTGTAAATCTGCTGTACCTGTCTGAAGTTTCCTGACTTTAACAGCCAGAACAACGACGACTATGGTGAGGGAAACGGTCAGACCACCCAGGATCAAACTCATTAGGTTTGCCGTTCCATCAAACTCCTCTACAAGAACGATGATAGAATTAGATTTTATTTTTTAAAGACGTGGTTAAGATTGAAATTACTGGCTCGGTGGTAACTTGCACAATGAAAAAGGAGAAACTTACTTCCAGTCTTAAAATCCACTTCACTATCAGATTCACCATCACCTTTAAATTTTTTTTGTTTTGACACGTATTGGTTTCTTATTTGTGTTTATGCTGTTTTAATGCAAAAAATGTGAGATGTATGTAAATATGACAGTCTTACCTTGAACGATTAAATGTGTTGCACTGACAATGACGGTATGTTGGTCCTTGTAGATTCCACAGAAATACAGTCCAGAGTCAGATATATTCACTCGCTTGATTTTAAGAAAGACAGTGGAGATGTTGGAGCTCATTTCAAATTTTTCTTTTTGATATCCAACACAGAACGAAGCTTCACCATCAGACCTGTACATAGAGGAGATGCAGCTGGGCTTGGCTCTGTTGATCAGTCTGAACCAGTCCGTCAGAGTTTGAAATCTGGTAATGTTGGGGCACGTCAGTGTGACTTCATCACCAGACTGAACCTCCACAGTCTGAGACTCAGAACCTGAGACGGAGCCTGAAACAAACAACCCTAAGCTTGTAATGCAACAGTTACTGTAATAAGACAACAACAACAACAAGAATAAATTCAGTTCTAATTTGCAAGTTCATATTCTGGTGGGTTACTGGTTTCATGGTTTGGTGTCAGTACTTACTGAGGCTGCAGAGAAGTAAAGCTGTTATCAAGGTGAAGCTCCTCATTGTGCGTTTAATTGCGTCACTGCAGGGATAGTTTGTACCGCTGAGCTCTTATAAAAGGGTTTAGAGAGGCGGGGTTTGTTTTTCATCTTGCTGCTCACATTCGCCGAATGCAAAAACTTTGAAATATGACTTCACAGGAAAGTTTGGTGGTAGGAGAGTCAAAGTTATATCTGTGTCAGACGCTATTTGAGACAAAAGTTGCCACAAAGAATTGTAGATGCTTAAACAACACGACTCCTACAGCTGTCATTGAAAGCATCCTCACCTAACCCATAACAGTCGGCTCTGGTATGACATACTGTATGAAATATGACAAGAAAACAAAGCGACGCACCTGTCGTGTCATATTTTTATGCTTGATGCTGCGATGTCCGGATGCACTGTTTTAGATTTGTGTTTGGGAGTGGGAAAATATGCTGCTTTATGCAAATGTATGTATATATTTATTATTGTAAATCAATTAACAACACAGAACAATGACAAATATTGTCCAGAAACCCTCACAGGTACTGCATTTAGCATACAAAATGTGCTCAAATCATAACATGGCAAACTGCAGCCCAACAGGCAACAACAGCTGTCAGTGTGCTGACTTGACTATGACTTGCCCCCAAACTGCATGTGATTATCATAAAGTGGGCATGTATGTAAAGGGGAGACTCGTGGGTACCCATAGAACCCATTTACATTCACAAATCTGGAGGTCAAAGGTCAAGGGACCCCTTTGAAAATGTTTGTTATTTTATTGCTCCACTATTTCTCCAAAAGGTCTAAATACATGTGCAGCAGCTAGTTTCATTTTGTCGTAAACAATTTTTCACACCTTCTTTTTATAGTTTCCACAGAGCTTTGACTTCAAATGCCTCATGATTTTCACCACAGTAGTTCTCAGACCACTCTGTGTCTCTTCCTGTCAAACAAGTGATGTGTACGCCACTCCCTCCTCCGTCCACAGACCAAGTAAGTTTGAAGTCATCGGTGTCCTTTCTGAGTCCTCCATCACACATTAAGCACACTCTTTTCCTCTCAGAAAAAAATAAGAAATATAGACACGAGAGAGAAACTGAAAGAATCATGAGCGAGAAAATACAGAGACATTATTTTAAATGTATTTCTTTCAATTGAATCACCCCAGAAACAGCTAATTAGACTAGCAACTAATAAGATTAATGACATAAAGCATGAGTTTCTGTTGCTTCCTGGGTCTATCTGGTGGCAGCGTACACAACATGTGGCTCCATCTCTCTCTCAGGTGCAGGCCTGCGGCTTCTTTTTGGCTTTGCCTGGAAACTTAAAGCTGCGTAGTTCAGTTCATCTGAGCCCATATTCTGTAATTCAAAGTATTTAGAGTCACATACGGTATCACACACACACACACACACACACACACACACACACACACACACACAGCTGAGTCCTCCAAAAATCGGTATTTGTTGGTTGTTCCACGAAGGAATCATTTAAACATAGGATTTAGGAACCTTAAGAGTTGTATGTATGCTCCCACGATCTGCAAGGTAAAATGACTGTTTTCTTGAATGGAGTCCCTTTCCGACGGGAAACTGAAGCCGTTATATTGCTCTCTTCAAAGCCACCAGACTCCATTCACAAAAACAGTAATTTTACCTCGCAGATCACAGTAGTTGCTGGTCTATCGCTGCTCGATCGGTTAGTTTGTTTGTGTTATTGTGTGACTTTCGGCGCCAAACTAAAGTGGCGTCCACAAAGCAGTATATTGCTTATCTTGACCGCCATCTAACTTACTGTTTGTGATGTTAATAACTGAACATAAGGATGTTTATATACTGTACATGTAGCATCGTCATCATGCAGACATATGTCAGGTCACAAGGGAAAAATTTTTTAGAAAGGCTTGGGAAAATAGCATTTTGACGCTAAAACATACATAGTTTGACCAAAATTCTGTTTACTGATTGAAAGTCCTTTAAACAATAGGATATTGGTCAGATTGTATGACAAAAGCTCATCAACAGAACTAAAAATGATTGGTGATATTAAACATTTTTAAATAACAGTTTTGTAACTGTATGTAACGGCATGGTGGAAACTCTTTCTTCACAAAAAAATTAGATTGATATTAAATTAAAGTTAATGAACCTCAACTGTTAAAACTCAGGACAAAGATCATTAACAGACATATCATGTGTTTAAATGCAACTTTAAAACCATAACACAGTTTTATTTAAGTTAATGGTGAGTTCACCTTGTTTCTTTCTGGCTGCGGCTCCTCATTCACAGCTAAATGACAAAAGACGAAAGTGTGATTAGTTCATTATTACTGATCATATACTTTGCTTTAGATTTTTCCATCATGTGTAACAAATTCTAAATCTGCTGTACCTGTCTGAAGTTTCCTGACTTTAACAGCCAGAACAACGACGACTATGGTGAGGGAAACGGTCAGACCACCCAGGATCAAACTCATTAGGTTTGCTGTTACATCAAACTCCTCTACAAGAACAATGATAGAATTAGACTCTATTTTTTAAAGACGTGGTTAAGATTGAAATTACTGGCTCGGTGGTAACTTGCACAATGAAAAAGGAGAATCTTACTTTCAGTCTTAAAATCCACTTCACCATCAGATTCACCATCACCTTTAAAAAAAAATTAAAATGTTTGACACGTATTGGTTTCTTATTTGTCTTTATGCTGTAATGCAATAAATATGAGATGTACTGTAAATATGACAGCCTTACCTTGAACGATTAAATGTGTTGCATCGGCAATGACAGTATGTGCTTTCACGTAGAATCCACAGAAATACAGTCCAGAGTCAGATAAATCCACTCGCTTGATTTTAAGAAAGACAGTGGACTTGTTGGAGCTCATTTCAAATTTTTCTTTCTGAAATCCAACACAGTACGAAACGTTACCATCACACCCGTACATAGAGGAGATGCAGCTGGGCTTGGTTCTGTTGATCAGTCTGAACCAGTCCATCTGAGTTTGACCGCTGGCAATGTTGTTGCACGTCAGTGTGACTTCATCACCAGACTGAACCTCCACAGTCTGAGACTCAGAACCTGAGACGGAGCCTGAAACAAACAACCCTAAGCTTGTAATGCAACAGTTACTGTAATAAGACAACAACAACAACAAGAATAAATTCAGTTCTAATTTGCCGGTTCATATTCTGGTGGGTTACTGGTTACATGGTTTGGTGTCAGTACTTACTGAGGCTGCAGAGAAGTAAAGCTGTTATCAAGGTGAAGCTCCTCATTGTGCGTTTAATCGCGTCACTGCAGGGATAGTTTGTACCGCTGAGCTCTTATAAAAGGGTTTAGAGAGGCGGGGTTTGTTTTTCATCTTGCTGCTCACATTTGCTCAATGCAAAAAACTTTGAAATATGACTTCACAGGAAAGTTTGGTGGTAGGAGAGTCAAAGTTATATCTGTGTCAGACGCTATTTGAGACAAAAGTTGCCACAAAGAGTTGTAGATGCTTAAACAACACGACTCCTACAGCTGTCATTGAAAGCATCCTCACCTAACCCGTAACAGTCTGCTCTGGTATGACATACTGTATGAAATATGACAAGAAAACAAAGTGACACACCTGTCATGTAATATTTTTATGCTTGATGCTGCGATATCTGGATGCACTGTTTTGGATTTGTGTTTGGGAGTGGGCAAATATGCTTGCTTTATGCAAATGTATGTATATATTTATTATTGTAAATCAATTAACAACACAGAACAATGATAGATATTGTCCAGAAACCCTCACAGGTACTGCATTTAGCATACAAAATGTTTTACAGATGCTGGTCATGTTTGTTTGTTTGTTCTGCACAAGCTGTTGGTATCCATGACAGCTGAATGAAGTCATTGATTTTTAGAAATATAGATATTTTTAGTACCTAATAGAATAGCTGCTTACATGGCGTCCGGTGGTAAGCGTTTTACACTACATGTCAGCATTCACACACACATTCATACACTGACGGCAGAAGCTGGCATGCAAGGTGCCAACCTGCCCATCAGGATCTAATCTCAATTCACACCGATGGCACAGCCTTCGGAGCAGTTTGGGGATAAGGCAGGTTCCGTGCAGCACAGTCGGTGTGAGAAAAGTAAAGTGTTTTTTGAACATTAAAGCATGTAAACATGTTCAAGACACTCCAAATACAAGTATGCACCTGAAAATAAGCACCAGATGTCCTCAGACTTTCCCACCTGACTCCCACATCCACCTGCTCACCTGAGTCCTATTCTTCAATCACCCTGGAGGTATTTATACCAGCCCCCTTTTCCACAGTCAGTTGCCAGATCGTCAACGTTGCTTCGTTCCTTTGCTCGCCAGCCTCCTGAACCTCAACCTATATCAGTCTACCTACCTGCCAGTGGTAATCCATTTTTTATACATTTTAATTCATTTCACACGTGTTATGGTATCACAATCAAAATACTCTGTTTGGACTATATGTACTGTATGGTTCTTCTATCTTGCTCTTGAGGTTTTGAATTGTCTGACCCACATTTTATTTTTAGAAACCTTTAACACGCCTCATGATTTTCACCTCAGTTGTGCTCCGACCACACTGTACTGCCTCTTCCTGTTAAACAAGTGATGTGTTCCTCACTCACTGCTGCAGACCTCCATCTAAGCCCTCAGTATAAGAGACTCTGGACAGGCTCGTCCTCCATCAAACACCAAACATGTATTCTTTGAACTGAGAGAAAGGAAATGCTCAGAATGAAAGCTCTGCATGCATCGGATCTTTATTGCAAAATTAAATGTTTTGGCAAGAGTGGTTCTTCCTCTCACCAACAAGCTCTACAAAAGCTCCAAAACATATTGATATTATTACAGCATCAGCTCCAGTTATCTCCTGAGTCTTATCTGGTAGCAGCATAAATAACATTCGGCTCCGGCTGTCTTCTTTTTGCTTTCGGTTGAAATGTCACTGCTGCGTAGTTCAGTTCATCAGAGTCCACATTCTGTAAGAAAAGTATTTACAGACTTAATGTGGTGACTTGACACGATTTAAATTCCCAAGCGTCACTTGTGGACTGAGTCAAGTATTTCTCCATTCTCACCAGCTAGTTAGCTGGCTAATAAACTAAGCTAAGCTGCTGCAGGAACGGTCCGTTGCGTTCTGAGTGAAGTGACTGATTCATGACAGATTGATTGTTTCTATTGGCCCAAAGCTAACGTGGGTGGTAGAAATGGAAACAGCATGCTTGTTCTATTTGCGCAAATGGTCCCCATCTGTAGATATGTACTTTTTAATGATGCGGCACAATTTTATTATTCATAGCTAATTATTTTGTGGACCCCCGACAGAGAGCCACGGACCCCACTTTGAGAATCACTGCTCTAAAGTAGCTCAAACATGCAATTTCTTGTTACTTATCGGCCCATATACAGTATACGCAATACAACTATATACATACAAACAAATACTTTATAATTTCAGGGACAAGCTAATATTAGACGATACAATGTACTGTAGTCCCGGCTGTTAAAGTAAAGGATAACTTTGTATTCACCTCTCTTTGCTCTGGATTCTGTTCTTCTCCATCAGCTAAGAGACAGAAACAAAACATCTGGTCAGTTTTGCATTTTGACAAAACTTGAAGAGAATTTACAGCAGCAACTAAACCAAACAGAAACAGTACCTGTCTGCAGCTTCCTGACTTTAACAACCAGACCGATGATGACCGCTACCAGGAAGACAGTCAGACCGCCCAGGATCATACTCGTCAGCTTTGCTGTTCCGTCACTCACTTATACAGGAAAGATCATCAAGTTAGACTCTATAGAGACTTGAGATCTGGCTCAAATTAAAATGGACCAAACTGAATTTAGCTGAACTGTTTTACCCTCAAACTTTTGATAATCTGCACAATGATAGAAATCTTTAGGAGAGTCTTACTTTCACACTGGCTGCATTGGCTGTCTACGTCATCATGTGTCTCATTGATGAAGAGATCAGTCTCTGATTTGGCAGAATCACATCAAAATTACAAATGTCTTGGATACATGATGTTGTTTTACGAAAATTCTTATTCTTAACATTAACTTATTAATTATTTTGCAGTATAAGCAGGACTTAACTAAACCAAAATACTTTAGAATCACCTTACCTTTAATATTTAATGTATATATTTCACTGAAAGTTGGATGGCCACTTGAGTAAAATCCACAGAAATACTGTCCAGAGTCAGATAAATCCACGTGTTTGATTTTGAGAAAGAGAGTGGAGGTGTTGGAGCTCATTTCAAATTTCCAATTTTGAACTCCATCACAGTATTTAACATCGCTCTTAGCGTCGAACATAACAGTGATACAGCTGGCCTTGGTTCCGTCCACCAGTCTGACCCACGATGTCATCGATCCATAGCTGGACATGTTGGAGCACGTCAGTGTGACTTCTTCAAGAGTCTTAAACTCCACAGTCTGAGACTCAGAACCTGAGACAGAGATCCAGCCTGAAACACACAGCAGATTTACTCTCAATAAACAAAAGGGACATGCAAGATTCCTTTAAATAAACATTTTAATAAGTGAATAGTTTCCAATCTGGTGGGTTAAAGTTACAAAAGTTATAGATGCAGTTGTACTCACTAAAGCTGCAGAGAGCTAAAGCTGTTATCAAGGTGAATATCTTCATGGTGCGTGTGACTGAAGCTCTGCAGTGTCCGTAACTGAACTGTGCTCCAGTCAGGGTGCTTTCAAAGTAAAGAGGCGGGGCGTTTTTTTTTTTTTTTGTGCTTATACTGTTGAACAAACTGACCTCAAACATGCTTTCAGGAAAATGAGTGTTGACGCAAAGTTATTTTTCAGGAAATGCTCTATCACAATAAATATCTTCACACCAAAGTACATAAAATGCAATGCTATACAAAGATATATTGAGGAAGAAAATGATGCACACAACCTCATGAGATGGTTGAGAGGTGTCAGAAAACATAATGCTTTAGAGCCTCTCGACAGTTGAAAGTTAACATGTTAATGCCTGGCAGCGTTTAGATGGAGGATATTATCTCCCACTGATGGGAATATGTGCTGTAGAGTTAAACCAAGATGAAATATTGCAAGCGTAGTCCATCTGTTGCCCTGAAACTAGCTGCCACACATTGTGGCTGTGATATCGTAAGGAACCTGTCGTGTCCCCATGGACAAAGAACGTTTATTGCCAAAAAGTAAAAGTCAATTGGTTGTTCCATTGCAACATCAGCGCTCAGCAAGCAAAACTGAGGAATATATTCTGCAATTGGAGAGTGCAGCCCAAATTTAATTGTGGTATTTATTGTTGTTCTAGGACTGGTGATTACTTATTATTGTCCATCCATTACACGGTTGTGTCTAGAAGGCATTGACCTTGAATAGTTAAGGTTAGGCATTGACCTCGAATAGCTAAGCTTAGGCATTGACCTCTAATAGCTAAGGTTAGGCATTGACCTCTAATAGCTAAGGTTAGGCATTGACTTCGAATAGTTAAGGTTAGGCATTGACTTCGAATAGTTAAGGTTAGGCATTGACCTTGAATAGTTAAGGTTAGGCATTGACCTCGAATAGCTAAGGTTAGGCATTGACCTTGCATAGTTAAGGTTAGGCATTGACCTCGAATAGTTAAGGTTAGGCATTGATCTCTAATAGCTAAGGTTAGGCATTGACCTTGAATAGTTAAGGTTAGGCATTGACCTCAAATAGTTAAGGTTAGGCATTGACCTCGAATAGCTAAGGTTAGGCATTGACTTCGAATAGTTAAGGTTAGGCATTGGCCTTTAATAGCTAAGGTTAGGCATCGACCTCTAACAGCTAAGGTTAGGCATTGACCTCTAATACCTATGGTTAGGCATTGACCTCTAATAGCTAAGGTTAGGCATTGATCTCCAATAGTTAAGGTTAGGCATTGACCTCTAATAGCTATGGTTAGGCATTGGCCTCGAATAGCTAAGGTTAGGCATTGACTTTGAATAGTTAAGGTTAGGCATTGACTTCGAATAGTTAAGGTTAGGCATTGACTTTGAATAGTTAAGGTTAGGCATTGACTTCGAATAGTTAAGGTTAGGCATTGATCTCTAATAGTTAAGGTTGGGATAGGTCGTCGGGCAGCGAGTCTTGCGAGAAATCTTTACAGACCTCAGATCAGATTTTTGCAGGTTACCTTTTAGACACGACTCCTGGCAAGTGGTTCAGATTGCCACCTAATAAATACTCCTGTGTTTAAAGTCGAAAATGAGTATTGACGAAAAGTTATTTTTCAGAAAATGTTATGTCATGATAAATATCTTCACACCAAAGTACATCAAATGCAATGATATACAAAGATATATCGAGGAAGAAAATGAGCGCTACGATATTAAAGGGAAATTTGTGTCTATTTACTCGAATCAAATAGATGCCGTGAGACTGTGTTGCAGCAGCAGGTTGGCACCTTGCATGGCAGCCTCTGCAGTGTATCAGTGTATGAATGTATGTGTGAATGTTGACATGTAGTGGTCGGAAGACTAGAAAGGCGCTATATAAATGCAAGTCCATTTACCATTTAAATGCTCTCATAAAGGTTGTGAGTTTGTACATTTCACAATTCTGAAAGCAGATATTGAAAGACATGTCTTGTGAAGGTGAATTAGTCCATTTGAGTGATGAGTGCAGCAGTGAAACGGTGTCAGAAGAGGTTGATGGAAACTTATTAAGCAGCTGCGAGGCCTTTGATGTCTGTGGTTATCTCTGAAAACCAGTCTTCCTGTGGTTGAGACTTAACTGTTTCTATTTTTGCCTGCTGGTTAGCATCTACACTCTGTTGTTCCAGAACATCTAGCCAAAGATTGTATTACTTTTTTCTTTATGACCAAGGCTAGGTAGGCAAACCGTTAACTGTACTTACTTTTTTTTATTTATTTTTTTTTATTACAGATTTCTGACTTCGCATATTTCACCTCAGTTGCGCTCGGACACCATTGCTGTCTGTCTCTTCCTGTCAACAAGTGTTGTGTACCTCACTCACTCCTCCCCTCTGTCAGACAGTCATCTGTGTCCAAAAAGGCAAGGTGATAGAAAGATTTTGCCAAATAAACGGAGCAATTAAGATGCAAAAAAACTAGGGATGTACCCAAATGTTTGATGTCAATCAATTAAAATATTTAACCATGGTTAATCTCATGATTGACCATTGTTAATTGTTATTTTTATCTATTCAAAATGTACCTTGAAGGGAGATTTGTCAAGTATTTAATACTCTTATCAACATGTGAGTGGGCAAATATGCTTGCTTTATGCTAATGCATGTTTACAAAACAAAAAAAATACTTCAACAGTTTTACAACATCAACTCAGTTTAATGAGGAAGAAACTGTCTTCTGGCTGTGCAAGCATGAGGCTGCATGAGGCAGTTTTTCTGCAAGCAGGGAGCTGATGTATAAAGAGCGAAATGAGTGTGAGGAAATTGGTCGGTGTCGTCGGTATAGAAAGTGACATTTTGAGAAGTGATGGCGAAACTGCTGATGGGATTCTTACTTAATGCATTCCTGCATGTACAACAGAGATACCGTCACATTTTAAGAGACAGTAGTGAAGCTTTTGTGAGAAAGTTGTGCAGTTGTTGATGCATGTGGTTTTATTTGCAGAGAGCTGAGGGCCAGTCTTTCTGTGGCTTTCGCTTTAGGCCATGCACAAAGTGTTTTCACCGAAGTGGAAAATAACAGGGGGAGGGGGCACAGGACTTGTTACCCACATGTGCCTGCAAACACATATTTATATATACACGCTCACTGTGTCAGCATAGAATCAAGTTATGAAGTCTTTAAAAGTCAGTATATTCAGAGAAAAATACAATAAAAATGATACATTTAATCTTTTTGTTTTATAAAATTAGATTTTAGACACATTAAAGTGGCAGTAGGCAGAACATTTTTGGCATCATTGGGCAAAGAAATCCATAATAACCTTTCAGCATATTGTAATTCAAGTTTTCTGAGCCATAACTAGACTTCTGAACCTCCTCATGACTCTGTTTTCAGGCTTTAAAAAATCTAGCCCGTGATGAAAGACTTTGGCCAATCACAGGTCATTTCAGAGAGAGAGAGAGCGTTCCTATTGGCTGTTCATTCAACGGAGGCAGCTGTCAATCACTCGCCACCTCCGATCAAACGGTCAAACTAGGCAGCTCTGATGAGACCTGTAAAATGAGAAAGGTTGCTCCGGCTGGTGGGCGGTGCTTGGTATTTCCTGAACTTGATCTCAACATGGCTGCCGGGTCGAAGACTTTCTCATTTTACAGCTAAACAGTTCACTACAAGATGTTTCTGAAAACATTTGAGGAGAGAAATAGGTATTACAGTAACAGAATATTGATTCATATTTGATCAGCGCTGCTTAGTTTGGCCCAATAACATTTTGTGTTCATGTTTGTGGTGATGGCTGAAGCCTTCCTGTAAAGCCGGAGACTTTATTTTTGACTCATACAGACAATGTTTGTCACCACAGGTAGTTGATTTATTCTATTACCATTTATTTTCTTTACTATTTTTTCCAGCAGTGTGTACAAATACAGAGGCTGATACTATTAAAACCTAAGTGGGTCAATTTGCACTGTTCCTTTTTTTTTTTTGCAAGCCGGGCCTCGTGACTTTCATGTCAGTTGTGCTCAGACCACACTCTGCTGCCTCTTCCTGTGAAGTGATGCGTATCTCACTCACTCCCCCACCGACAGACCATTTGACTCTCCATATGAGTAAGGCCCTGTTCACACCTGGTATTAACATGCGTCCTCAGTGATCTGATCACAAGTGGACAGCTTTAAGTACGTCTATTCACACCTGGCATTAAAATGCGTCTCCACATGTGTCTTCAGTGGCCACTTGTGATCCGATCTCACTTCCCCGCCCCATATGCAAATAAACAAGTAGTAAACACACACCTAATAAAGCCGCGGTTGTGATGTAATATTACATGAATGTCAATAGTTATATCCTACATATTTGTTAATTCTGGTACATTGTATTAACATCAAAATAAAAGGTTATTGTACCGGGACGTCCACGCCGCCAGTGCCGGCACCGCTGCTTTTGCCAGACAACAGCGGGGTACAGCTCTCCAGAGAGCCAGGGAGGACAGAGAACAGGCGGGCGGGCGGTCGGGTGTCAGCTCCGTGCAAAGCAGCGGAACAAAAACACCGACACATCTCCGACAGTATGATAATAATGCACTTGGCGTGCCTAGTCTACATACAGTAGAGCACAGAGGCCGTTTCCTGGCTGACAAGCGCCCCGTGTCTGCATGTTTATTCGTCTGAGGGGCGCGGTGATCCCGTGGATCCCAGCTGGACGTCAGTTGAGTAGGCGGTTCTTAATGTGGCCCAGGATGCATTCGCGCACACACTGCTAAAAGAATGTGGTCATATGTGAAAGATCAGATCTCAATGCGTCCTCAATGCGTCTTGAGTGTGTTCACACCTGTATTTAGAGCTGTGCACTTGTGATCCGATCACTGAGGACGCATGTTAATACCAGGTGTGAACAGCGCCTAAGTCTTGACTTCACCATCATCAGTGTCCCTTGTGGCTCCTCCTCATCAAACATATTTGATGTTTGATGAAGATGGGAGGCAGACAAAATAAGAAAGATGGAGACTTTTTGCAGAGAGAGAGAGAGACAGAAAGAAAGAGGGATGAAACTGACCATGAGTATAAGAACTTTATTTAACAAAATACCAGCCACGGACTATGGCAGTAGATTAATAAGATAAAGCATCTCTTCTATAGGGCTGTCAATCGATTACAATATTTAATTGCATGATTCTTCATCGTGATTAATCAAATTAAAGGGAGATTTGTCAAGTATTTAATACTCTTATCAACATGGGAGTGGACAAATATGCGGCTTTATGCAAATGTATGTATATATTTATTACTGGAAATCAATTACCAACACAAAACAATGATAAATATCGTCCAGAAACCCTCACAGGTACTGCATTTAGCATAAAAAAATACACTCAAATCATAACATGGTAAACTGCAGCCCAACAGGCAACAACAGCCGTCAGTGTGTCAGTGTGCTGACTTGACTATGACTATTCACATGTCTTGAGATCAGAGGTCAAGGGACCCCTTTAAAAATGTCCATGACAGTTTTTCCTCGCTGAAATTTAGCATAAGTTTGGATCATTTTTCTAACCCCCTTTGTGACAAGCTAGTATGACATGGTTGGTACTGATGGATTCCTAAGGTTTTGTAGTTTCTAATGATATCAGTATCTTCTTTCATAGCTCTGTAGCTGTAAAAACTGAGCCCGCTGCAACCTCCGAAAGATCGATTGCGTTAATGCGTTAAAGAAATGAGTGGTGTTAAAACAAATTTGCATTAACGCCTCAATACAGTGTCTTCCGGAGTCTATCTGCTGGCTGCATAAACAACACGAGTCTCCACTTCTCTCTCTGATGCAGGCCTCCTGTTCCTCATTGTCTCCGGAAGGAACCTCAGCGCTGCAGAGTTCAGCTCATCAGAGCCCAGATTCTGTAAATCAATAAAGTGTTTTTTAGGGTCACATACTGTAACTGAGTGTTTCTGCAAATACGGGCATTTTTAAGTCCCAGCAATGAAATTTTGGATTGATGTTAAACTTTGCAGTGCAATGCTTGATAAATATAGTGTTATTATCCATCTTAACATAACAAATAATTACTAATAATGTGATTTAATAAAATATATGAAGCAACTGTGGTCTCAGTGTTGAGATACGTAAAATGAGCTAATTCAATAACGGCTTCAGTTCCCTGACGGCGAGGTAAAGCAGCTGTGGACGGGAACGGCAGAAAAACGTATTTTAGCCACCTAAAAAATTCAATATCAGTTTAAATGTATATTTAGAATATTTTCACCGCTTTACATTGCCGTCAGGCGGCACTTTCCGACGGGAAACTGAAGCCGTTATATTGCTCTCTTCAAAGCCACCAGACTCCATTCACAAAAACAGTAATTTTACCTCGCAGATCACAGGAGTTGTTGGTCTATCGCTGCATCGATCGGTTCGTTTGTTTGTGTTATTGTGTGACTTTCGGTGCAGAACTAAAGTGGCGTTCACAAAGCAGTACATTGCTTAGCTTGACCACCATCTAAGTTACTGTTTGTAATGTTAATAACTGAACATAAGGATGTATATATAGTGTATATGTAGCATCGTCATCATGCAGACATATGTCAGGTCACAAGGGAAAACGTTTTTAGAAGGGCTTGGGAAAATAGCATGTTGACGCAAAAACATACATAGTTTGGCCAAAATTCTGTTTACTGATTGAAAGTTGTTCAAACAATAGGTTATTGGCCAGATTGTATGACAAAAGCTCATCAACAGAACTAAAAATGATTGGTGATATTAAACATTTTTAAATAACAGTTTTGTAACTGTATGTAACGGCATGGTGGAAACTCTTTCTTCACAAAAAAATTAGATTGAGATTAAATTAAAGTTAATGAACCTCAACTGTTAAAACTCAGGACAAAGATCATTAACAGACATATCATGTGTTTAAATGCAACTTTAAAACCATAACACAGTTTTATTTAAGTTAATGGTGAGTTCACCTTGTTTCTTTCTGGCTGCAGCTCCTCATTCACAGCTAAATGGCAAAAGACGAAAGTGTGATTAGTTCATTATTACTGATCAGATACTTTGCTTTAGATTTTTCCATCATGTGTAACAAATTGTAAATCTGCTGTACCTGTCTGAAGTTTCCTGACTTTAACAGCCAGAACAACGACGACTATGGTGAGGGAAACGGTCAGACCACCCAGGATCAAACTCATTAGGTTTGCTGATCCATCATTCTCCTCTACAAGAACGATGATAGAATTAGATTCTATTTTTTGAAGACGTGGTTAAGATTGAAATTACTGGCTCGGTGGTAACTTGCACAATGAAAAAGGAGAAACTTACTTTCAGTCTTAAATTCCACTTCACCATCAGATTCACCATCACCTTTAAATTTTTTTTGTTTTGACACGTATTGGTTTCTTATTTGTCTTTATGCTGTTTTAATGCAAAAAATGTGAGATGTATGTAAATATGACAGTCTTACCTTGAACGATTAAATGTGTTGCACTGACAATGACGGTATGTTGGTCCTTGTAGATTCCACAGAAATACAGTCCAGAGTCAGATAAATCCACTCGCTTGATTTTAAGAAAGACAGTGGACTTGTTGGAGCTCATTTCAAATTTTTCTTTTTGAAATCCATCACAGAGCAAAGCTTCACCATTAGACCCGTACATAGAGGAAATGCAGCTGGGCTTGGTTCTGTTGATCAGTCTGAACCACTCCTTACGAGTTGGAATTTTGAAAATGTTGGGGCACGTCAGTGTGACTTCATCACCAGACTGAACCTCCACAGTCTGAGACTCAGAACCTGAGACGGAAACTGAAACAAACAACCCTAAGCTTGTAATGCAACAGTTACTGTAATAAGACAACAACAACAACAAGAATACATTCAGTTCTAAATTGCAAGTTTATATTCTGGTGGGTTACTGGTTACATGGTTTGATGTTAGTACTTACTGAGGCTGCAGAGAAGTAAAGCTGTTAAGGTGAAGCTCCTCATTGTGCGTTCAATCGCGTCACTGCAGGGATAGTTTGTACCGCTGAGCTCTTATAAAAGGGTTTAGAGAGGCGGGGTTTGTTTTTCATCTTGCTGCTCACATTTGCCGAATGAAAAAACTTTGAAATGTGACTTCAATACAAAGATCAGATCTCAATGCGTCCTCAATGCGTCTTGGGTGTGTTCACACCTGTATTTAGAGCTGTCCACTTGTGATCCGATCACTGAGGACGCATGTTAATAACAGGTGTGAACAGCGCCTAAGTCTCGACTTCACCATCATCAGTGTCCCTTGTGGCTCCTCCTCATCAAACATATTTGATGTTTGATGAAGATGGGAGGCAGACAAAGTAAGAAAGATGGAGACTTTTTGCAGAGAGAGAGAGAGACAGAAAGAAAGAGGGATGAAACTGACCATGAGTAGAGGAACTTTATTTAACAAAATACCAGCCATGGACGCTGGCAGTAGATTAATAAGATAAGGCATCTGTTCTACAGGGCTGTCAATCGATTACAATATTTAATTGCATGATTCTTCATCGTGATTAATCACAAATTAACCAAATTAAAGGGAGATTTGTCAAGTATTTAATACTCTTATCAACATAGGAGTGGACAAATATGCTGCTTTATGTAAATGCATGTATATATTTATTATTGGAAATCAATTAACAACACAAAACAATGATAAATATAGTCCAGAAACCCTCACAGGTACTGCATTTAGCATAACAAATACACTCAAATCATAACATGGCAAACTGCAGCCCAACAGGCAACAACAGCCGTCAGTGTGCTGACTTGACTATGACTATTCACATGTCTTGAGGTCAGAGGTCAAGGGACCCCTTTGAAAATGTCCGTGCCAGTTTTTCCTCGCCAAAATTTAGCACTAGTTTGGAGCGTTATTTAGCCTCCTTCATGACAAGCTAGTATGTCATGGTTGGTACTGATGGATTCCTTAGGTTTCTAGTTTCTAATGATATCAGTATCTTCTTTCATAGCTCTGTAGCTGTAAAAACTGAGCCCGCTACAACCTCCGAAAGATCGATTGCGTTAATGCGTTAAAGAAATTAGTGGTGTTAAAACAAATTTGCATTAACGCCTCAATACAGTGTCTTCCGGAGTCTATCTGCTGGCAGCATAAACAACACGAGTCTCCACTTCTCTCTCTGATGCAGGCCTCCTGTTCCTCATTGTCTCCGGAAGGAACCTCAGCGCTGCAGAGTTCAGCTCATCAGAGCCCAGATTCTGTAAATCAATAAAGTGTTTTTTAGGGTCACATACTGTATCTCACACGCTGTAACTGAGTGTTTCTGCAAATACGAGCATTTTTAAGTCCCAGCAATGACATTTTGGATTTATGTTAAACTTTGCAGTGCAATGCTTGATTAATATAGTGTTATTATCCATCTACCCAACAAATAATTACTAATAATGTAATTTAATCAAATATATGAAGCATTTTATGGGTCCAAACAGAAATTTTCTTTGTGTCCTACAACTGTGATTCCAATGTTGAAATACATAAAATGAGCTAATTCAATTATAATATGACATTATTTCAAATTGAATTGTTTCATATACATATTACTTTTACACCATGTTAAAACTATTTTGTGTTTACAAATCAATTAAATTAAAGTTAATGAACCTCAACTGTTAAAGCCCAGGACAAAGATCATTAACAGACATATCATGTGTTTCGATGCAACTTTAAAACCATAACACAGTTTTATTTAAGTTAATAGTGAGTTCACCTTGTTTCTTTCTGGCTGCGGCTCCTCATTCACAGCTAAATGGCAAAAGACGAAAGTGTGATTAGTTCATTATTACTGATCAGATACTTTGCTTTAGATTTTTCCATCATGTGTAACAAATTGTAAATCTGCTGTACCTGTCTGAAGTTTCCTGACTTTAACAGCCAGAACAACGACGACTATGGTGAGGGAAACGGTCAGACCACCCAGGATCAAGCTCATTAGGTTTGCCGTTACATCAAACTCCTCTACAAGAACGATGATAGAATTAGACTTTATTTTTTAAAGACGTGGTTAAGATTGAAATTACTGGCTCGGTGGTAACTTGCACAATGAAAAAGGAGAACCTTACTTTCAGTCTTTAAATCCACTTCACCATCAGATTCACCATCACCTTTAAAAAAAAAAAAAAAATTTTGACACGTATTGGTTTCTTATTTGTCTTTATGCTGTTTTAATGCAAAAAATGTGAGATGTATGTAAATATGACAGTCTTACCTTGAACGATTAAATGTGTTGCATCGGCAATGACGGTATGTGGGGCCACGTAGAATCCACAGAAATACAGTCCAGAGTCAGAAAAATCCACTCGCTTGATTTTAAGAAAGACAGTGGAGATGTTGGAGCTCATTTCAAATCTATTTTGAAATCCAACACAGAACGAAGCTTCATCATCAAACCAGTACATAGAGGAGATGCAGCTGGGCTTGGTTCTGTTGATCACTCTGAACCAGTCTGTCTGAGTTTGACCGCTGGAAATGTTGTTGCACGTCAGTGTGACTTCATCACCAGACTGAACCTTCACAGTCTGAGACTCAGAACCTGAGACGGAGCCTGAAACAAACAGCCCTAAGCTTGTAATGCAACAGTTACTGTAATAAGACAACAACAACAACAAGAATAAATTCAGTTCTAATTTGCAAGTTCATATTCTGGTGGGTTACTGGTTACATGGTTTGGTGTCAGTACTTACTGAGGCTGCAGAGAAGTAAAGCTGTTATCAAGGTGAAGCTCCTCATTGTGCGTTTAATCGCGTCACTGCAGGGATAGTTTGTACCGCTGAGCTCTTATAAAAGGGTTTAGAGAGGCGGGGTTTCTTTTTCATCTTGCTGCTCACATTTGCCGAATGCAAAAACTTTGAAATATGACTTCACAGGAAAGGTTGGTGGTAGGAGAGTCAAAGTTATATCTGTGTCAGACGCTATTTGAGACAAAAGTTGCCACAAAGAATTGTAGATGCTTAAACAACACGACTCCTACAGCTGTCATTGAAAGCATCCTCACCTAACCCGTAACAGTCTGCTCTGGTATGACATACTGTATGAAATATGACAAGAAAAACAAAGCGACGCACCTGTCGTGTCATATTTTTATGCTTGATGCTGCGATGTCCGGATGCACTGTTTTAGATTTGTGTTTGGGAGTGGGCAAATATGCTTGCTTTATGCAAATATATGTATATATTTATTATTATAAATCAATTAACAACACAAAAAAATGACAGATATTGTCCAGAAACCCTCACAGGTACTGCATTTAGCATAACAAATGTGCTCAAATCATAACATGGCAAACTGCAGCCCAACAGGCAACAACAGCTGTCAGTGTGTCAGTGTGCTGACTTGACTATGACTTGTCCCCAAACTGCATGTGATTATCATAAAGTGGGCATGTCTGTAAAGGGGAGACTCGTGGGTACAAAGAGAACCCATTTTCATTCACAAATCTGGAGGTCAAAGGTCAAGGGACCCCTTTTGAAAATGTTTGTTATTTTATTGCTTCACTATTTCTCCAAAAGGTCTAAATACATGTGCAGCAGCTAGTTTCATTTTGTCGTAAACAATTTTTCACACCTTGTTTTTATAGTTTCCACAGAGCTTTGACTTCAAATGCCTCATGACTTTCACCACAGTAGTTCTCAGACCACACTGTGTCTCTTCCTGTCAAACAAGTGATGTGTACGCCACTCCCTCCTCCGTCCACAGACCAAGTAAGTTTGAAGTCATCAGTGTCCTTTCTGAGTCCTCCATCACACATTAAGCACAATCTTGTCCTCTCAGAAAAAAATAAGAAATATAGACACGAGAGAGAAACTTAAAGAATCATGAGCGAGAAAATACAGAGACATTATTTTAAATGTATTTATTTCAATTGAATCACCCCAGAAACAGCTAATTAGACTAGCAACTAATAAGATTAATGACATAAAGCATGAGTTTCTGTTGCTTCCTGGGTCTATCTGGTGGCAGCGTACACAACATGTGGCTCCATCTCTCTCTCAGGTGCAGGCCTGCGGCTTCTTTTTGGCTTTGCCTGGAAACTTAGAGCTGCGTAGTTCAGTTCATCTGAGTCCATATTCTGTAATTCAGAGTAGTTAGAGTCACATACGGTATCACACACACACGCACACACACACGCACACACACACACACACAGCTGAGTCTTACAAAAATCTTTCTTGAATGGAGTCTGGTAGCTTTGAAGAGAGCAAAGATAACGGCTTCAGTTCCCTGACGGCGAGGTAAAGCAGCTGTGGACGGGAACGGCAGAAAAATTTATTTTAGCCACCTAAAAAATTCAATATCAGTTTAAATGTATATTTAGAATATTTTCACCGCTTTACATTGCCGTCAGGCGGCACTTTCCGACGGGAAACTGAAGCCGTTATATTGCTCTCTTCAAAGCCACCAGACTCCATTCACAAAAACAGTAATTTTACCTTGCAGATCACAGGAGTTGCTGGTCTATCGCTGCTCGATCGGTTCGTTTGTTTGTGTTATTGTGTGACTTTCGGCGCCAAACTAAAGTGGCGTTCACAAAGCAGTACATTGCTTCGCTTGACCGCCATCTAAGTTACTGTTTGTGATGTTAATAACTGAACATAAGGATGTATATATACTGTATATATAGCATCGTCATCATGCAGACATATGTCAGGTCACAAGGGAAAACGTTTTTTGAAGGGCTTGGGAAAATAGCATTTTGACGCTAAAACATACATAGTTTGACCAAAATTCTGTTTACTGATAGAAAGTTGTTAAAACAATAGGATATTGGCCAGATTGTATGACAAAAGCTCATCAACAGAACTAAAATTTATTGGTTATACTAAAACATTTTAAATAACAGTTTTGTAACTGCATGTAACGGCATGGTGGAAACTCTTTCTTGACAATTTTCTTTTATTGAGATTAAAGTTAATAACCCTCAACTGTTAAAACTTGGGACAAAGATCATTAACAGACATATCATGTGTTTAAATGCAACTTTAAAACCATAACACAGTTTTATTTAAGTTAATGGTGAGTTCACCTTGTTTCTTTCTAGCTGCGGCTCCTCATTCACAGCTAAATGGCAAAAGACGAAAGTGTGATTAGTTCATTATTACTGATCATATACTTTGCTTTAGATTTTTCCATCATGTGTAACAAATTGTAAATCTGCTGTACCTGTCTGAAGTTTCCTGACTTTAACAGCCAGAACAACGACGACTATGGTGAGGGAAACGGTCAGACCACCCAGGATCAAACTCATTAGGTGTGCCATTCCATCAAACTTCTCTACAAGAACAATGATAGAATTAGACTCTATTTTTTAAAGACGTGGTTAAGATTGAAATTACTGGCTCGGTGGTAACTTGCACAATGAAAAAGGAGAATCTTACTTACTAAAATCCACTTTACCCTCAGATTCACCATCACCTTTAAAAAAAAAATGTTTTGACACGTATTGGTTTCTTATTTGTCTCTATGCTGTTTTAATGCAATAAATGCGAGATGTATGTAAATATGACATTTGACAGTCTTACCTTGAACGATTAAATGTGTTGAATCGGCAATGACAGTATGTGCTTTCACGTAGATTCCACAGAAATACAGTCCAGAGTCAGATAAATCCACTCGCTTGATTTTAAGAAAGACAGTGGAGATGTTGGAGCTCATTTCAAATTTTTCTTTTTGATATCCATCACAGAACGAAGCTTCATCATCATCCCAGTACATATAGGAGATACAGCTGGGCTTGGTTCTGTTGATCAGTCTGAACCACTCCGTATGAGCTGGACGGCTGGTAATGTTGTTGCACGTCAGTGTGACTTCATCACCAGACTGAACCTCCACAGTCTGAGACTCAGAACCTGAGACGGAGCCTGAAACAAACAACCCTAAGCTTGTAATGCAACAGTTACTGTAATAAGACAAAAACAACAACAAGAATAAATTCAGTTCTAATTTGCAAGTTCATATTCTGGTGGGTTACTGGTTACATGGTTTGGGGTCAGTACTTACTGAGGCTGCAGAGAAGTAAAGCTGTTATCAAGGTGAAGCTCCTCATTGTGCGTTTAATCGCGTCACTGCAGGGATAGTTTGTACCGCTCAGCTCTTATAAAAGGGTTTAGAGAGGCGGGGTTTGTTTTTCATCTTGCTGCTCACCTTTACCCGAATGCAAAAACTTTGAAATATGACTTCACAGGAAAGTTTGGTGGTAGGAGAGTCAAAGTTATATCTGTGTCAGACGCTATTTGAGACAAAAGGGGCCACAAAGAATTGTAGATGCTTAAACAACACGACTCCTACAGCTGTCATTGAAAGCATCCTCACCTAACCCGTAACAGTCTGCTCTGGTATGACATACTGTATGAAATATGACAAGAAAAACAAAGCGACGCATCTGTCGCGTCATATTTTTATGCTTGATGCTCGTGGGTACAAAGAGAACCCATTTTCATTCACATATCTTGAGGTCAAAGGTCAAGGGACCCCTTTGAAAATGGCAATGCCAGCTTTTCCTCGCCAAAAATTAATGTATGTTTGGAGCGTTATTTAGCCTTCTTCGATCGGCACATTTTACAAACTATAATATTAGACAAATACGAAGAAGTTAAACACATAATCCAGACTAAAAGTAACACAGTTGAAGCTGCCAAATGCAGGAAGGGCAGCTGGCAAAAGAAAGAATTGCCGATGTGTGAATGCGTAAATTAACAGACTTATTCAATTAACCCAATACTCAAAAGTCAGATATAGTCGGCTAGATGGGGCAGTGATATTATAAAAAGCTTTCAGAGGATAATGGATGAATAGAATACACTTCATTTTGCCCAATGTGGCGTGTATGAATATTTCAGCCCTCTTTCAGCTACGTCTCCGACTCCGGCGGTGTGAAACGGACTTGATAACAAGTAAAAAAATAAATATAAAAACATAATTTAAAGCGGTAAACACCCACAACATACAGCCAGCTGTCCTTCCTGCATTTGTCAGTTTAAACTGTGTTGTTTTTAGTCTGGATTATGACTGTAACTTCTTCGTCTTTCTGTAATATTATCATACGATCTGCGCACCGAGCTCTGATTGGTCAGTAGGCGGTGCTTTTGATCTCTTATCTGGAACATAACCTGCTCCGGAGCAGGTTCAACATCAGTTACCATGGCGATCTATCCCGGTAAGAAGTGAACCACCGTCGTAAGGACTGAAAACCCTGAAGGTTAACCCTGAAGTGACCTCGCTAACCCTAAATCCTGCTTCGTAGTACAGGCCTCCAGTCTCCTGTGGGCTGCTCTGTTCTGAATCCAGATGTTGATGTGGTGTGTGAGGAAGTAAAGTAGTTAAATAAGTTTGTGTGAAGTGATGAGGAGTGGAGTGATTCAACAACGTCAGAAGAGATTGGTATACATGTTTTAAGGGAGCGTTATTCTTGTTTGTCAGAATATCAGTTCTGTTGATGTTTGTGGTCACTGCTGAAGACTTCCTGTGGTGGAGACTTTATATTTGACTCAGACAGGGTTTGACAACCCAGGTTGGCTGGTCTATACTATTGTTATATTTATTCCTCCACTATTTCTCCAAAAGGTCTAAATACATGTGCAGCAGCTAGTTTCATTTTGTCGTACCAGTTTTCACACTTTCTTTTTATAGTTTCCACAGAGCTTTGACTTCAAATGCCTCATGACTTTCACCACAGTAGTTCTCAGAGCACACTGTGTCTCTTCCTGTCAAACAAGTGATGTGTACACCGCTCCCTCCTCCGTCCACAGACCAAGTAAGTTTGAAGTCATCAGTGTCCTTTCTGAGTCCTCCATCACACATTAAGCACACTCTTGTCCTCTCAGAAAAAAATAAGAAATATAGACACGAGAGAGCTGAAAGAATCATGAACGAGAAAATACAGAGACATTATTTTAAATGTATTTATTTCCATTGAATCACCCCACGAAAAGCTAATTAGACTAGCAACTAATAAGATTAATGACATAAAGCATGAGTTTCTGTTGCTTCCTGGGTCTATCTGGTGGCAGCGTACACAACATGTGGCTCCATCTCTCTCTCAGGTGCAGGCCTGCGGCTTCTTTTTGGCTTTGCCTGGAAACTTAGAGCTGCGTAGTTCAGTTCATCTGAGCCCATATTCTGTAATTCAGAGTATTTAGAGTCACATACGGTATCACACACACACACACACACACACAGCTGAGTCTTCCAAAAATCGGTATTTGTGGGTTGTTCCACGAAGGAATCATTTAAACATAGGATTTAGGAACCTTAGGAGTTGTATGTATGTATGCTCCCACGATCTGCAAGGTAAAATGACTGTTTTCTTGAATGGAGTCTGGTAGCTTTGAAGAGATCAAAGATAACGGCTTCAGTTCCCTGACGGCGAGGTAAAGCAGCTGTGGACAGGAACGTCAGAAACACGTATTTTAGCCACTTAAAAAATTCAATATCAGTTTAAATGTATATTTAGAATATTTTCACCGTTTTACATTGCCATCAGGCGGCACTGTCTGACGGGCTCTCTTCAAAGCCAACAGACTCCATTCACAAAAACAGTAATTTTACCTCACAGATCACAGTAGTTGCTGGTCTATCGCTGCATCGATCGTTTAGTTTGTTTGTGTTATTGTGTGACTTTCGGCGCCAAACTAAAGTGGCGTTCACACAGCAGTACATTGCTTAGCTTCTGTGCCGGTACTCCTGTCTGCATCTCCAAACTTTGAGCTTGCCGACTGCCATCTAACTTACTGTAAGTAACGTTAATACATTGACTATAAGGATGTATATATACTGTACATGTAGCAGCGTCAACATGCAGAAACCTACGTCAGGTCACATGGGAAAAAGTCTGTAGAAGGGCTTGGGAAAATAGCATTTTAATGCTTACGCATACATAGTTTGACCAAATTTTGAATGTTTGGATTTGAATACATAAGTAACACCACTGGGAACGAACAAAAATAATGGATCCGCCCTTTACATTAAAACTAGGAAAAATTCTGTTTACTGATTGAAAATTGTTCAAACAATAGGATATTGGCCAGATTGTATGACAAAAGCTCATTAACAGAACTCAAATTGATTGGTTATATTAAAATTTTTTAAATAACAGTTTTATAACTGTATGTAACGGCATGGCGGAAACTCTTTCTAGACAAAAAAATTAGATTGAGATTAAATTAAAGTTAATGAACCTCAACTGTTAAAACTCAGGACAAAGATCATTAACAGACATATCATGTGTTTAAATGCAACTTTAAAACCATAACACAGTTTTATTTAAGTTAATAGTGAGTTCACCTTGTTTCTTTCTGGCTGCGGCTCCTCATTCACAGCTAAATGGCAAAAGACAAAAGTGTGATTAGTTCATTATTACTGATCATATACTTTGATTTAGATTTTTCCATCATATGTAACAAATTGTAAATCTGCTGTACCTGTCTGAAGTTTCCTGACTTTAACAGCCAGAACAACGACGACTATGGTGAGGGAAACGGTCAGACCACCCAGGATCAAACTCATTAGGTTTGCTGATCCATCATTCTCCTCTACAAGAACGATTATAGAATTAGATTTTATTTTTTAAAGACGTGGTTCAGATTGAAATTACTGGCTCGGTGGTAACTTGCACAATGAAAAAGGAGAATCTTACTTTCAGCCTTAAAATCCACTTCACCATCAGATTCATCATCGCCTTTAAAAAAACATTTTTTTTGACAGTATTTGTTTCTTATTTGTCTTTATGCTGTTTTAATGCAATAAATGTGAGATGTATGTAAATATGACAGTCTTACCTTGAACGATTAAATGTGTTGCACTGACAATGACGGTACGTTGGCCCTTGTAGATTCCACAGAAATACAGTCCAGAGTCAGATAAATCCACTCGCTTGATTTTAAGAAAGACAGTGGAGTTGTTGGAGCTCATTTCAAATTTTTCTTTTTGAAATCCATCACAGAACGAAGCTTCACCATAAACCCCGTACATAGAGGAGATGCAGCTGGGCTTGGTTCTGTTGATCAGTCTGAACCACTCCTTACGAGTTGGAAGTTTGAAAATGTTGTTGCACGTCAGTGTGACTTCATCACCAGACTGAACCTCCACAGTCTGAGACTCAGAACCTGAGACGGAGCCTGAAACAAACAACCCTAAGCTTGTAATGCAACAGTTACTGTAATAAGACAACAACAACAACAAGAATACATTCAGTTCTAATTTGCAAGTTTATATTCTGGTGGGTTACTGGTTACATGGTTTGGTGCCAGTACTTACTGAGGCTGCAGAGAAGTAAAGCTGTTAAGGTGAAGCTCCTCATTGTGCGTTCAATCGCGTCACTGCAGGGATAGTTTGTACCGCTGAGCTCTTATAAAAGGATTTAGAGAGGCGGGGTTTGTTTTTCATCTTGCTGCTCACATTTGCCAAATGCAAAAACTTTGAAATATGACTTCAATACAAAGATCAGATCTCAATGCGTCCTCAATGCGTCTTGGGTGTGTTCACACCTGTATTTAGAGCTGTCCACTTGTGATCCGATCACTGAGGACGCATATTAATACCAGGTGTGAACAGCGCCTAAGTCTTGACTTCACCATCATCAGTGTCCCTTGTGGCTCCTCCTCATCAAACATATTTGATGCTTGATGAAGATGGGAGGCAGACAAAATAATAAAGATGGAGACTTTTTGCAGAGAGAGAGAGAGACAGAAAGAAAGAGGGATGCAACTGACCATGAGTATAGGAACTTTGTTTAACAAAATACCAGCCACGGACGCTGGCAGTATTAATAAGATAAAGCATCTGTTCTATAGGGCTGTCAATCGATTACAATATTTAATTGCATGATTCTTCATCGTGATTAATCACAAATTAACCAAATTAAAGGGAGATTTGTCAAGTATTTAATACTCTTATCAACATGGGAGTGGACAAATATGCTGTTTTATGTAAATGCATGTATATATTTATTATTGGAAATCAATTAACAACACAAAACAATGATAAATATAGTCCAGAAACCCTCACAGGTACTGCATTTAGCATAACAAATACACTCAAATCATAACATGGCAAACTGACGGCAAAAACAGCCGTCAGTGTGCTGAAGTTTGGATCGTATCTAACCCCCTTCATGACTAGCTAGTATGACATGGTTGGTACTGATGGATTCCTAAGGTTTTGTAGTTTCTAATGACATCAGTATCTTCTTTCATAGCTCTGTAGCTGTAAAAACTGAGCCCGCTGCAACCTCCGAAAGATTGATTGCGTTAATGCGTTAAAGATATCAGTTGCGTTAAAACAAATTTGCATTAACGCCTCAATACAGTGTCTTCCGGAGTCTATCTGCTGGCAGCATAAACAACACGAGTCTCCACTTCTCTCTCTGATGCAGGCCTCCTGTTCCTCATTGTCTCTGGAAGGAACCTCAGCGCTGCAGAGTCCAGCTCATCAGAGCCCAGATTCTGTAAATCAATAAAGTGTTTTTTAGGGTCACATACTGTAACTGAGTGTTTCTGCAAATACAGGCATTTTTAAGTCCCAGCAATGAATTCTGGATTTATGTTAAACTTTGCAGTGCAATGCTTGATAAATATAGTGTTATTATCCATCTTGACATAACAAATAATTACTAATAATGTAATTTAATCAAATATATGAAGCATTTTATGGGTCCAAACACAACTTTTCTTTTTGTCCTACAACTGTGATTCCAATGTTGAAATACATAAAATGAGCTAATTCAATTATAATATGACATTATTTCAAATTGAATTGTTTCATATACATATTACTTTTACACCATATTAAAACTAGTTTTTGTTTACAAATAAATTAAATTAAAGTTAATGAACCTCAACTGTTAAAGCCCAGGACAAAGATCATTAACAGACATATCATGTGTTTCGATGCAACTTTAAAACCATAACACAGTTTTATTTAAGTTAATGGTGAGTTCACCTTGTTTCTTTCTGGCTGCGGCTCCTCATTCACAGCTAAATGGCAAAAGACGAAAGTGTGATTAGTTCATTATTACTGATCAGATACTTTGCTTTAGATTTTTCCATCATGTGTAACAAATTCTAAATCTGCTGTACCTGTCTGAAGTTTCCTGACTTTAACAGCCAGAACAACGACGACTATGGTGAGGGAAACGGTCAGACCACCCAGGATCAAGCTCATTAGGTTTGCCGTTTCATCACACTCCTCTACAAGAACGATGATAGAATTAGACTCTATTTTTTAAAGACGTGGTTAAGATTGAAATTACTGACTCGGTGGTAACTTGCACAATGAAAAAGGAGAATCTTACTTTCAGTCTTACAAACCACTTCACCATCAGATTCGCCATTACCTTTTAAAAAAAAAATCTTTTGACACGTATTGGTTTCTTATTTGTCTTTATGCTGTTTTAATGCAATAAATGCGAGATGTATGTAAATATGACAGTCTTACCTTGAACGATTAAATGTGTTGCACTGACAATGACGGTACGTTGGCCCTTGTAGATTCCACAGAAATACAGTCCAGAGTCAGATAAATCCACTCGCTTGATTTTAAGAGAGACAGTGGAGATGTTGGAGCTCATTTCAAATTTTTCTTTTTGAAATCCAACACAGAACGAAGCTTCATCATCATCCCAGTACATATAGGAGATGCAGCTGGGCTTGGTTCTGTTGATCAGTCTGAACCACTCCGTATGAGCTGGACGGCTGGTAATGTTGTTGCACGTCAGTGTGACTTCATCACCAGACTGAACCTCCACAGTCTGAGACTCAGAACCTGAGACGGAGCCTGAAACAAACAACCCTAAGCTTGTAATGCAACAGTTACTGTAATAAGACAACAACAACAACAACAAGAATAAATTCAGTTCTAATTTGCAAGTTTATATTCTGGTGGGTTACTGGTTACATGGTTTGGTGTCAGTACTTACTGAGGCTGCAGAGAAGTAAAGCTGTTATCAAGGTGAAGGTCTTCATGGTGCGTGTGACTGAAGCTCTGCAATGTCCGTAACTGACCTGAGCTCCAGTCAGGGTGCTTTCAAAGTAAAGAGGTGGGGTGTTAAACATGCAGATTTCTTATCAGTCATCTGATGAAGGAAAGGTGTAAACCGTGAGTTTCTCACCATATGTAAGTGAAGAACTTCCTATTTTCTGTGTTATTTACAGATGCTGGTCATGTTTGTTTGTTCTGCAGAAGCTGTTGGTATCCATGACAGCTGAATTAGGTCATTAATTCTAAGAAATATAGATATTTTTAGTACCTAATAGAATAGCTGCTTACATGGTGTCCGGTGGTAAGCATTTTACACTACATGTCAGCACTCACACACACATCCATACACTGACGGCAGAAGCTGTCATGCAAGGTGCCAACCTGCCCATCAGGATCTAATCTCAATTCACACCGATGGCACAGCCTTCGGAGCAGTTTGGGGATAAGGCAGGTTCCGTGCAGCACAGCCGGTGTGAGAAAAGTAAAGTGTTTTTTGAACATTAAAGCATGTAAACATGTTCAAGACACTCCAAATACAAGTATGCACCTGAAAATAAGCACCAGATGTCCTCAGACTTTCCCACCTGACTCCCACATCCACCTGCTCACCTGAGTCCTATTCTTCAATCACCCTGGAGGTATTTATACCAGCCCCCTTTTCCACAGTCAGTTGCCAGATCGTCAACGTTGCTTCGTTCCTTTGCTCGCCAGCCTCCTGAACCTCAACCTATATCAGTCTACCTACCTGCCAGTGGTAATCCATTTTTTATACATTTTAATTCATTTCACACGTGTTATGGTATCACAATCAAAATACTCTGTTTGGACTATATGTACTGTATGGTTCTTCTTCTATCCTGCTCTTGAGGTGTTGAATTGTCTCAGCCACATTTTATTTTTAGAAACCTTTAACACGCCTCATGATTTTCACCTCAGTTGTGCTCTGACCACACTGTACTGCCTCTTCCTGTTAAACAAGTGATGTGTTCCTCACTCACTGCTGCAGACCTCCATCTAACCACTCAGTGTAAGAGACTCTGGACAGGCTCGTCCTCCATCAAACACCAAACATGTATTCTTTGACTGAGAGAAAGGAAATGCTCAGATTGAAAGCTCTGCATGCATCGGATCTTTATTGCAAAATGAAATGTTTTGGTAAAAGTGGTTCTTCCTCTCACCAACAAGCTCTACAAAAGCTCCAAAACATATTGATATTATTACAGCATCAGCTCCAGTTATCTCCTGAGTGTTATCTGGTAGCAGCATAAATAACATTCGGCTCCGGATGTCTTCTTTTTGCTTTCGGTTGAAATGTCACTGCTGCGTAGTTCAGCTCCACATTCTGTAAGAAAAGTATTTACAGTCTTAATGTGGTGACTTGACATGATTTTAATTCCCACAATATACTATAACCCCACAGATACTGGATTTTTGAGGCTGACACCCATTTTGATATTTGGCCATTATTCATTTATAAATAGATTAGGGCTGTCAAAGTTAACTCGATCATGCAAATTTGTTTTAACGTCACTAATTTCTTTAACACATTAATGCAACTTATGATAGATTATTGTGACGATACTGGTATCATATGACACTAGAAAAAAATTAAGGAATCCACTGGTACCAACCATGTCATACCAGCTTGTCAGGAAGGAGTTTAAATAACGCTCCAAACCTCTGCTAAATTTTGTCGAGGAAAAACTAGCATGGCCATTTTCAAAGCGGTCCCTTGACCTCTGACCTCAAGATATGTGAATGAAAATGGGTTTTTAAAAAATTTGCAATTAAATTGCTGTGAGGCGACAGTGCTTATTAAACAATATATAAAAGTAAAGGATAACTTTGTATTCACCTCTCTTTGCTCTGGATTCTGTTCTTCTTCATCAGCTAAGAGACAGAAACAAAACATCTGGTCAGTTTTGCATTTTGACACAACTTGAAAAGAGTTTAAAGCAGCAACTAAACCAAACAGAAACAATACCTGAAGTCTGAAGCTTCCTGTTTTTAACAACCAGACCGATGATGACCGCTACCAGGAAGACAGTCAGACCGCCCAGGATCATACTCGTCAGCTTTGCTGTTCCGTCACTCACTTATACAGGAAAGATCATCAAGTTAGACTCTATAGAGACTTGAGATCTGGCTCAAATTAAAATGGACCAAACTGAATCCAGCTGAACTGTTTTACCCTCAAACATTTGATAATCTGCACAATGATAGAAGTCTTTAGGAGAGTCTTACTTTCACACTGGCTGCACTGGCTGTCCACGTCATCATGTGTCTCATTGCTGCCTTTTACTGAAATTAAGATAACTTTAGTCTTTATTTAATTTTGACATATTTACATCATAATCACATTTTGTCAATGTTCAAATAGTCACTTTTTTATCTGTTTTGTTAGAAGACAACCTACAGTATATTAAATGTAGACACAGAAATGACTGAAGAATGGGTACCAAAAGAAAGACAAGACTTTAGAATGACCTTACCTTCAACATTTAAACGTATTACACTGAAAATTGGACGGCCACCTGAGATAAATCCATAGAAATACAGTCCAGAGTCAAATAAATCCACGTCTTTGATTTTGAGAAAGAGAGTGGAGATGTTGGAGCTCATTTCATATTTCAACTTTTGAAATCCATCACAGTATTTAACGTCGCTATTAGCGCTGTACATAAAAGTGATACAGCTGGCCTTGGTTCTGTTCACCATTCTGGACCACCATGTCAAAGATACAACCCTGGACATGTTGGAGCACGTCAGTGTGACTTCTTCACCAGACTGAACCTCCACAGTCTGAGACTCAGAGCCTGAGACAGAGATCCAGCCTGAAACAAACAGCAGATTTAGTTTCAATTAAACAAAATGAACATTTCCTTCAGATGAACTAGTTTCAATTCTGGAGGGTTAAAGTTACCAAAGTTATAGATGCAGTTGTACTCACTAAAGCTGCAGAGAGTTAAAGCTGTTATCAAGGTGAAGGTCTTCATGGTGCGTGTGACTGAAGCTATGCAATGTCCGCAACTGAACTGAGCTCCAGTCAGGTTACTTTCAAAGTAAAGAGGCGGGGTGTTAAACATGCAGATTTCTAAAAAGTCATCTGATGAAGGAGAGATGCAAACTGTCAGTCTCTCACCAGCTGAACTTTCTCACGATATGTAAGTGAGGAACCTCCTATTTTCTATGTGTTATGTAAAAATGCAGACTTGAGTGGTTTACCATGCAGATGCTTGTCATGTTTGTTTGTTCTATCCATGACAGCTGAATTAAGTCATTGATTTTTAAAAATATAGATATATTTAGTACCTAATAGAATAGCTGCTTACATGACGTCTGGTGGTAAAAGGACTTGCATTTATATAGCGCCTCGCTCGAAGCGTTTTACACCACATGTCAGCATTCACCCAGTCTTTGCCGTTCTCCATCCGTCCACCAGATGCCCTCAGACTTTCCCACCTGACTCCTACATCCACCTGCTCACTTGAGTCTCATTCTCCAATCACCTTTGAGGTATTTATACCAGCCCCCTTTTCCACAGTCAACTGCCAGATTGTCAACGTTGCTTCGTTCCTTTGCTCTCTAGCCTCCTAAATTTGAACCTATATCTTACTACCTACCTGCCAGTGGTAATCCATCTTTTATACATTGCGTTTTCAATTCATTTCACACGTGTTGTGATATTGGAATCGAAATACTCAGTTTTGACTTTGTATGGTTCTTCTTCTATCCTGCTCTTGAGGTGTTGAATTGTCTCAGACATATTTTTTTTTAGAAACCGTTAACAGGCCTCATGATTTTCACCTCAGTTGTGCTCCGACCACACTGTACTGCCTCTTCCTGTCAAACAAGTGATGTGTTCCTCACTCACTGCTGCAGACCTCCATCTAACCCCTCAGTATAAGAGACTCTGGACAGGCTCGTCCTCCATCAAACACCAAACATGTATTCTTTGACTGAGAGAAAGGAAATGCTCAGAATGAAAGCTCTGCATGCATCGGATCTTTATTGCAAAATTAAATGTTTTGGCAAGAGTGGTTCTTCCTCTCACCAACAAGCTCTACAAAAGCTCCAAAGCATATTGATATTATTACAGCATCAGCTCCAGTTATCTCCTGAGTCTTATCTGGTAGCAGCATAAATAACATTTGGCTCCGGCTGTCTTCTTTTTGCTCTCTGTTGAAATATCACTGCTGCGTAGTTCAGCTCCACATTCTGTAAGAAAAGTATTTACAGTCTTAATGTGGTGACTTGACATGATTTTAATTCCCACAATATACTGTAGCCACACAGATACTGGATTTTTGAAGCTGACACCTTTTTTGATATTTAGCCAGTATTCATTTATAAATAGATTAGGGCTGTCAAAGTTAACACGATCATGCAAATTTGTTTTAACGCCACTAATTTCTTTAACACATTCATGCAACTTGTGATAGATTGTTGTGAAGATACTGGTATCATATGAAACTAAAAAACTTAAGGAATCCATTGGTAACCACCATGTCATACTAGCTTGTCAGGAAGGAGTTTAAATAACGATCCAAACTTGTGCTAAATTTTGATGAGGAAAAACTAGCATGGTCATTTTCATAGAGGTCCCTTGACCTCTGACCTCAAGATATGTGAATGAAAATGGGTTTTTTAAATATGTGCAATTAACTTGCTGTGAGGCGACAGCGCTTATTAAACAATATATAAAAGTAAAGGATAACTTTGTATTCACCTCTCTTTGCTCTGGATTCTGTTCTTCTTCATCAGCTAAGAGACAGAAAGAAAACATCTGGTCAGTTTTGCATATTGACACAACTTGAAGAGAGTTTACAGCAGCAAGAAAACCAAACAGAAACAGTACCTGTCTGCAGCTTCCTGACTTTAACAACCAGACCAAAGATGACCGCTACCAGGAAACCAGTCAGACCGCCCAGGATCATACTCGTCAGCTTTGCAGTTCCGTCACTCACTAATACAGGAAAGATCATCAAGTTAGACTCTATAGAGACTTGAGATCTGGCTCAAATTAAAATGGACCAAACTGAATTCAGCTGAACTGTTTTACCCTCAAACATTTGATAATCTGCACAATGATAGAAATCTTTAGGAGAATCTTACTTTCACACTGGCTTTCCACGTCATCATGTCTCTCATTGCTGTCTTTTACTGAAATTAAGATAACTTTAGTCTTTATTTAATTTAGACATATTTGCGTCATAATCACATTTTGTCAATGTTCAAATAGTCAGACTTTAGAATGACCTTACCTTCAACATTTAATGTATGTATTTCACTGAAAGTTAGACTTCCATTTGAGTAAAATCCACAGAAATACAGTCCAGAGTCAGATAAATTCACGTGTTTGATTTTGAGAAAGACAGTGGAGGTGTTGGAGCTCATTTGAAATCCATTTTGAAATCCATCACTGTATGTAATGCCGCCATGAGCGGTGAACATAACAGAGATACAGCTGGCCTTGGTTCTGTCGACCAGTCTGGACCACCATGTCAAAGAATCACTGCTGTCGATGTTGGAGCACCTCAGTGTGACATTTTCACTTGGCTGAGCCTCCACAGTCTGAGACTCAGAACCTGAGACAGAGATCCATCCTGAAACAAACAGCAGATTAACTCTCAATTAAACAAAATTAACATTTCCTTTAGATAAACTAGTTTCATTTCTGGAAGGTTAAAGTTTCCAAAGTTGTAGATACAGTTGTACTCACTAAAGCTGCAGAGAGTTAAAGCTGTTATCAAGGTGAAGGTCTTCATGGTGCGTGTGACTGAAACTCTGCAATGTCCGCAACTGACCTGAGCTCCAGTCAGGGTGCTTTCAAAGTAAAGAGGCGGGGTGTTAAACATGCAGATTTCTAATCAGTTATCTGATGAAGGAAAGGCGTAAACCGCCAGTTTCTCACCAGTTTAACATTCTCACGATTTGTAAGTGAGGAACTTCCTATTTTCTATGTGTTATTTACAGATGCAGACTTGAGTGGTTTACCATACAGGTGCTGGTCATGTTTGTGTGGTATCCATGACAGCTGAATTAAAGAAACTGTATATGATATCTAGATCATTAATAAAACAGCAAACAACTATATAAGATAAAGAGGAGTAATGTCTACCTGAGCAGAGAATGAAGTTGCTCTCCCTCTGTGTTTGTGTTGTAATCCCAGTTTCTCCGTGCTTTGTTGACATGGCCGGGCCGACCGTGCGTGCATGTTAGTGCATGTGAGCGTGCCCCACTTTCTAGCTCACGGCCGCCGCTCTGCACTGCTCTCATACGGCGGTTACAGCTTATAACGCCCAATCTCTTCCCCCAGGTTTACACAACTCTGCACTACTGCTTTTAAATGTTTTACTAGAGGAACAGGTCCTGAGGTTCAGAGGAGGAATCATTCACACTGAGCTGTTAGCCATTAGCAGTTAGCTTCCATAACATCAGGCAGAGAGGGTTTCTATGTTTCAGCCGTCCATAAACACATTGTCTAACTCTCCAAACAGCTGACTGTCAACACTATGATGTCGGAGCCTCCTGGAGTAACTTGAACGCACCAATTATGAAGAAAACGAGCAGTAACAACTGAGATCAACTAATTTTTAAAAAAATATATACTTTAAAACTATACTTTATTTATTTTAAATGTTTAGATTTTTCATTACAATTCTGCAAATATATTTTACAGTATAAAAATAATATAAATATAAAATAAATAATACTACAAATAAAATGTAGGGAAAGGAAAAGATGAATAAAAACAAAATAAAATAACAAACAAAAACCAATTAGGCTATCCGTTAAACAATTGGAATACATTTTAAATGTCAAAAACAATTTAATGGTTTTTGCCAATTTATAATTTTTGACTTAAGTTATCAATCATTGTCAAATATGTTTTAAAATCAGTATCTTTAAAAATATAAAAGGAAGGTATTCTTTTGATCCGTATAAAATATTTTGCTAAGGTAATAATCAAATTAATTATGTAGGGAATAAGGGGGTAACAATGTGGGAACTTAAATTAATTTATACTACTGGACAGCTACAGTATATTCTGTTATTACAGAGTACATGATTACAGTACGAGTGATGTTCAATGTTGTTATGGAGTACAGGAAGTAGAACAGGTATTTTATAATGAGTTAGTTGTAGAAGACGATGGATGTGATGTCCTGTCACAGTGTGACTGTCATCAACAAGTAAAGGACACAAATAATACAGTTATTAGAATTAAGACTCTATAAGAAATAGAAAACAATGACTTTTTTTAAACATTTGTTTTTTATTCAGGCATTTAGCAAAGCTGCACACACATGCATGATATAATATCACATCAAATTAACACTGATGCATTTTATGTTTTTATGACAGCACACAATTCGTTCACTGCTCCATTGAGATTTTATTCCCAAGAAAGCTTTGAACACAAAGAAAACAGCAGCATATTAATATGATAAAAGCCGTCTATCTGCTGGCAGCATAAATAACACAAGTCTCCACTTCCCTCTCTGAGGCAGGCCTCCTGTACCTCACTTTTGAATACAAACTCAGCTCTGCATCTCTCAGCTCATCACAGTCCACATTCTGTAAAGAGAGCACACGGTAACACGTGTCAAATAGCTGAGTTTGTGAGAATAACAAACCACCACCTCTTTAAAGTATTAGAACATATCATTGACTCACCTCATACTGTTGTGAGTTCTGGTCTTCACTGGCAGCTGAATGAAAGAGACAATATGTTTAATCTTAATGTACAATCCTTTGCTGTTATTACATTTAAAGCGATTTTGTAGTTCTTCATCATACTGACACACACTAATGCAGAATATATAAAAAACAATCAACCAGAAATGAGATATCCAGCAGCTCTCATGAAGTACCTGTCTGCAGCTTCCTGTTTTTAACAACCAGACCGATGATGACCGCTACCAGGAAACCAGTCAGACCGCCCAGAATGATACTCATCAGCTTTGCTGTTCCGTCATTCACTTATACAGGAAAGATCATCAAGTTAGACTCTATAGAGACTTGAGATCTGGCTCAAATTAAAATGGACCAAACTGAATTTAGCTGAACTGTTTTAACCTCAAACATTTGATAATCTGCACAATGATAGAAATCTTTAGGAGAATCTTACTTTCACACTGGCTGTCCACGTCATCATGTGTCTCATTGATGAAGAGATCAGTCTCTGATTTGGCAGAATCACATCAAAATTTGAATTTTATTGCATACATGATGTTGTTTTATGAAAATTCTTATTCTTAACATTGACTTATTAATTACTTTGCAGTATAAGCAGGACTTAACCAAACCCAAAATACTTTAGAATGATCTTACCTTTAACATTTAATGTATATATTTCACTGAAAGTTAGACGGCGACTTGAATAAAATCCACAGAAATACTGTCCAGAGTCAGATAAATCCACGTGTTTGATTTTGAGTGAGAGAGTGGAGATGTTGGATCTCATTTCAAATTTCCAAATTTGAACTCCATCACAGTATTTAACATCGCTCTTAGCGTCGAACATAACAGTGATACAGCTGGCCTTGGTTCCGTCCACCAGTCTGACCCACGATGTCATGGATCCATAGCTGGACATGCTGGAGCACGTCAGTGTGACTTCTTCACCAGACTGAACCTCCACAGTCTGAGACTCAGAACCTGAGACAGAGATCCAGCCTGAAACAAACAGCAGATTTACTCTCAATTAAACAAAAGGGACATGAACGATTCCTTTAAATACAAATTTAAATAAGTGAATAGTTTCCAATCTGGTGGGTTAAAGTTACCAAAGTTATAGATGCAGTTTTACTCACTAAAGCTGCAGAGAGTTAAAGCTGTTATCAAGGTGAAGGTCTTCATGGTGCGTGTGACTGAAGCTCTGCAATGTCCGCAACTGAACTGAGCTCCAGTCAGGGTGCTTTCAAAGTAAAGGGGCGGAGTGTTAAACATGCAGATTTCTAATAAGTCATCTGATGAAGAAAAGGCGTAAACCACCAGTTTCTCACCAGTTTAACATTCTCACGATTTGTAAGTGAGGAACTTCCTATTTTCTATGTGTTATCTACAGATGCAGACTTGAGTGGTTTACCATACAGGGGCTGATCATGTTTGTGTCCATGACAGCTGAATTAAAGATTCTCTATACGATATCTGGATCATTAATAAAGCAGCAAACAACTATATAAAGATATAGAGGAGTAATGTCTACCTGAGCAGAGAATGAAGTCGCACTCCCTCTGTGTTTGTGTTGTAATCCCAGTTTCTCCGTGCTTTGTGGACATAGCCGGGCCGACCCTGAGTGCATGTTAGTGCATGTGCGCGTGCCCCACTTGCTAGCTCAAGGCCGCCGCTCCGCAATGCTCTCATATGGCGGTTACAGCTTATAACGCCCAATCTCTTCCTCCAGGTTTCATTCACACTGAGCTGTTAGCTGTTAGCCGTTAGCTTCCATAACATCAGGCAGAGAGGGTTTCTATGTTTCAGCCGTTCAGAAACATATTGTCTAACTCTTCAAACAGCTGACTGTCAACAATATGATGTTGGAGACTCCTGGAGTAACTTGAACGCACCGAAATGGAAGAAAACAAGCTGTAACAACTGAGATCAACAATTTTGTTTTTTCTAATATACTTTATGCTTTATTTATTTCAAATGTTTAGAGTTTTCATTACACTTCTGCAAATATATTTTATAGTATAAAAATAATATAAAAATAAAATAAATAATACAACAAATAAAATGTAAGGAAAGGAAAAGATGAATAAAAACACATAAATAAACAAAAAACAATTAGCTTCTGTTAAACAATTGGAATACATTTGAAATGTCAATGCCAATTTGCCCATGTCAAATATGTTTTAAAATCAGTATCTTTAAAAAAATATAAAAGGAGGGTATTCTTTTAAGCCATATAAATTTATGTATATAATATTTTGATAAGATATTAATCAAATTAATTATGTAGGGAATAAGGGGGTAACAATGTGGGAACTTAAATCAATTTATACTACTGGACAGCTAAAGTATATTCTGTTATTACAGAGTACATGATTACAGTATGAGTGATGTTTAATGTTGTTATGGAGTACAGGAAGTAGAACAGTTATTTTATAATGAGTTAGTTGTAGAAGACGATGGATGTGATGTCCTGTCACAGTGTGACTGTCATCAACAAGTAAAGGACATAAATAATAGTTATTAGAATTAAGAGTCTCTAAAAAATAGAAAACTATGACAATTTTTTAAAATATTTGTTTTTTATTCAGACATTTAGCAAAGCTGCACACACATGCATGATATAATATCACATCAAATTAACACTGATGCATTTTATGTTTTAATGACAGCACACAATTTGTTCACTGCTCGATTTCAGATTTTATTCCCACAAAGCTTTGAACACAAAGAACACAGCAGCAGATTAATCTGATAAAAGCCGTCTATCTGCTGGCAGCATAAACAACACGAGTCTCCACTTCCCTCTCTGAGGCAGGCCTCCTATTCCTCACTTTTGAGTACAAACTCAGCGCTGCGTCTCTCAGCTCATCACAGTCCACATTCTGTAAAGAGAGCACACGGTAACACGTGTCAAATAGCTGAGTTTGTGAGAATAACAAACCACCACCTCTTTAAAGTAATAGAACATATCATTGACTCACCTCATACTGTTGTGGGTTCTGGTCTTCACTGGCAGCTGAATGAAAGAGACAATATGTTTAATCTTAATGTACAATCCTTTGCTGTTATTACATTTAAAGTGATTTTGTAGTTCTTCATCATACTGACACACACTAATGCAGAATATATAAAAAACAATCAACCAGAAATACAATACCAGAACAGTACCTGTCTGCAGCTTCCTGACTTTAACAACCAGACCGATGATGACCGCTACCAGGAAGACAGTCAGGCCGCCCAGGATCATACTCGTCAGCTTTGCTGTTCCGTCACTCAGTTATACAGGAAATATCATCAAGTTAGACTCTATAAAGACTTGAGATCTGGCTCAAATTAAAATGGACTAAACTGAATCCAGCTGAACTGTTTTACCCTCAAACATTTGATAATCTGCACAATGATAGAAATCTTTAGGAGAATCTTACTTTCACACTGGCTGTCCACGTCATCATGTATCTCATTGCTGCATTTTACTGAAATTAAGATAACCTTAGTCTTTATTGAATTTTGACATATTTGCATCATAATCACATTTTGTCAATGTTCAAATAGTCACTTTGTTGTCTGTTTTGTTAGAAGACAACCTACAGTATATTAAATGTATAAACATAAATGACAGAAGAATGGGTACCAAAAGAAAGACAAGACTTTAGAATGACCTTACCTTCAACATTTAAACGTATTACACTGAAAGTTGGACGGGTACTTGAGTAAAACTCACAGAAATACAGTCCTTGGTCAGATAAATCCACGTTTTTGATTTTGAGAAAGAGAGTGGAGGTGTTGGAGGTCATTTCAAATTTTGAAATTTGACCTCCATCACAGTATGTAACGTTGTCATCAGCCTTGAACATAACAGAGATACAGCTGGCCTTAGTTCTGTCCACCATTCTAGACCACCATGTCAAAGATGCAACGCTGGACATGTTGGAGCACGTCAGTGTGACTTCTTTACCAGGTTGAACCTCCACAGTCTGAGACTCAGAACCTGAGACAGAGATCCAGCCTGAAACAAACAGCAGATTTACTCTCAATTAAACAAAATGAACATTTCCTTTAGATAAACTGGTTTAAATTCTGGAGGGTTAAAGTTCCCAAAGTTATAGATGCAGTTGTACTCACTAAAGCTGCAGAGAGTTAAAGCTGTTATCAAGGTGAAGGTCTTCATGGTGCGTGTGACTGAAGCTCTGCAATGTCCGCAACTGAACTGAGCTCCAGTCAGGGTGCTTTCAAAGTAAAGAGGCGGAGTGTTAAACATGGAGAATCAGTCATCTGATGAAGGAAAGATGCAAACCGTGAGTCTCTCATCAGTTGAACGTTCTCACGATATGTAAGTGAAGAACCTTCTATTTTCTGTGTGTTATGTACAGATGAAGACTTCAGTGGTTTACCATACAGATGCTTGTCATGTTTGTTTGTTCCATCCATGACAGCTGAATTAAGTCATTGGTTTTTAAAAATATAGATATTTTTAGTACCTAATAGAATAGCTGCTTACATGACGTCTGGTGGTAAATGGACTTGCATTTATATAGCGCCTCGCTCGAAGCGTTTTACACCACATGTCAGCATTCACTCAGTCTTTGCCGTTCTCCATCCGTCCACCAGATGCACTCAGACTTTCCCACCCGACTCCCACATCCACCTGCTCACCTGAGTCTCATTCTCCAATCACCCTGGAGGTATTTATACCAGCCCCCTTTTCCACCGTCAGTTGCCAGATCGTCAACGTTGCTTCGTTCCTTTGCTCTCCAGCCTCCTGAACCTCAACCCGTCTTCCTGCCTTCCAGTGGTAATCCATTTTTCATTTCACAGGTGTTGTGTTATCGCAATCAAAATACTCCGTTTTGACTATATGTACTGTATGGTTCTTCTTCTATCCTGCTCTTGAGGTTTTGAATTGTCTCAGACATATTTTTTTTTAGAAACCGTTAACAGGCCTCATGATTTTCACCTCAGTTGTGCGCCGACCACACTGTACTGCCTCTTCCTGTCGGACAAGTGATGTGTTCCTCACTCACTGCTGCAGACCTCCCTCTAACCCCTCAGTATAAGAGACTCTGGACAGGCTCGTCTTCTATCAAACATTAAAAACATGTATTCTTGCAAATGAATGAATATCGGATCTTTATTGTAAAATTAAATGTTTTGGCAAGAGTGGTTCTTCCTCTCACCAACAACCTCTACAAAAGCTCCAAAGCATATTGATATTATTACAGCATCAGCTCCAGTTATCTCCTGAGTCTTATCTGGTAGCAGCATAAATAACATTCGGCTCCGGCTGTCTTCTTTGTGCTCTCTGTTGAAATGTCACTGCTGCGTAGTTCAGTTCATCAGAGTCCACATTCTGTAAGAAAAGTATTTACAGTCTTAATGTGGTGACTTGACATGATTTAAATTCCCACAATATACTGTAGCACCACAGATACTGGATTTTTGAGGCTGAAACTCATTTTGATCTTTAGCTGAGAAGCTTTTTGTATTCTATAATAATATTAATTCATAAATACATTAGATACGATTAACAAAGGTTGTTAATAAGACTCCCTTATAGGATGGTGACGAAGATATTTATAAAGCGGGACATTTTAAAGTTGTTGGTGCTCACTAATGGACAAACTATAAAAAGGAGAGTTTCTAAAGCAGGGGTTCTCAAACGTTTTGGGGCCAGAGGCCCCTTAAAGGGGAGGAAATATTCCAAGGACTCCTCATAATCGTAACATAGATTATGCATACTTCAGATCAGTTTCCATCCGTCCATCCATCTGCAACCACTTATCCCGTTAGGGGTCGCGGGGGGGGGGGGGGGGCTGGAGCCGATCCCAGCCGACATTGGGCGAAGGTGGGGTACACCCTGGACAGGTCGCCAGTCCATCACAGGGCTGACACATAGAGACAGACAACCATTCACACTCACATTCACACCTACGGGCAATTCAGATCAGTTTAATAGTTATAAACAGAAACACATTTCAATGTGAATCATGTTAACATCACTTTGTTACACGGCTGTGTTGAATACTCCATTCTGATTGGTCAATCACGGCGTTCTGCGTTCTGTTATTTCTTTAACAGACCGTTGCTATGTATAACAGACCGTTGCTATGTATAACAGACCGTTACTATGTATAGGAGACCGTTGCTATGTATAAAAGACTGTTGCTATTTATAGCAGACCGTTGCTATGTATAGCAGACCGTTGCTATGTATAACAGGCCGTTGCTATGTATAGCAGGCCGTTGCTATGTATAGCAGGCCGTTGCTATGTATAGCAGACCGTTGCTATGTATAACAGACCGTTGCTATGTATAACAGACCGTTGCTATGTATAACAGACCGTTGCTATGTATAGGAGACCGTTGCTATGTATAAAAGACTGTTGCTATTTATAGTAGACCGTTGCTATGTATAGCAGACCGTTGCTATGTATAACAGACCGTTGCTATGTATAACAGGCCGTTGCTATGTATAACAGGCCGTTGCTATGTATAGCAGACCGTTGCTATGTATAAAAGACTGTTGCTATGTATAGCAGACCGTTGATATGTATAGCAGACCGTTGGTATGTATAAAAGACCGTTGCTATGTATAAAAGTCTGTTGCTATGTATAGCAGACCGTTGCTATGTATAGCAGACCGTTGCTATGTATAGCAGTTCTGATGTCGGACTCTGTTGGACCGTTTTTATGTCAACTTATTGATTTCTTCAGTAAGTAGCCGTGTAATAAGCGTGATAATGTACAGCTAGCGGGTCATTGTTGTGAAAGAATCCCCTTCGGGGCGATGAGTGACCACCGGCATCACCCTGTCGGGGTTTCTTTCACAACAATGACCGGCTCGCTGTACATTATCCCTTATTTGTTTTGCCCTGATATTCTGGGTGCTTTGTAACCAGCTTTAACTTGGCTTCATAGCGTCATAGCTTAGCTTCATGGCTTTGTTCGCTGAAGACACATGACGCATTTTTGTCCCCCGTCGCCGTCGATAGATAGAACTGTCGTCATATTTACTCAATTTAGCTAGTCTGGGTTTAGCGTCGTTGACGATGTGGACTGACTCAACTAACTAAGCTAAGCAGCATAACCGGTCCGTTGCACCACCACCTCTTTAAAGTATTAAAACGTATCATTGACTCACCTCATACTGTTGTGAGTTCTGGTCTTCACTGGCAGCTGAATGAAAGAGACCATATGTTTAATCCTGATTTACAATCCTTTGCTGCTATTTTGTAGTTCTTCATCATTCTGACACACACTAATGCAGAATATATAGAAACAATCAACCAGAAATAAGATGTCCAGCAGCTCTCATGAAGTACCTGTCTGAAGCGTCCTGACTTTAACAGCCAGTCCGATGATGACCGCTACCAGGAAAACAGTCAGACCGCCCAGGATCATACTCATCAGCTTTGTTATTCCATCCCATTCTTTTACAGGAAAGATTGTTAAATGAGACTCTGTACATTTAATCTGTAGTTGCTTGAGATCAGATTAATATTTAAATGGACCAATGTAAATTTAAGTTGATAGTATTCCATCTAAAGGCCACATCGATCAAAAGACGGACCAAACTTTACAACGATCTTACCTTGAACTTCTAAATATGTTGCATCATGAATAATCGGATTTCCGGTGATGTAAAATCCGCAGAAATACAGTCCAGAGTCAGATGAATTCACGTGTTTGATTTTGAGAAAAACAGTAGAGATGTTGGAGCTCATTTCAAATTTTCTATTTTGAAACTCATCGGACAATTTATAATTAAAAGGCTCTAACATAAAGGAGATAGGGCGGGGCTGGGATCTCTTGACCACTCTGAACCAGATTATCTGAGTTTTAGAACTTGAAAAGTTGGAGCACTTCAGTGTGACTTCTTCACCAGACTGAGCCTCCGCAGTCTGAAACTCAGAACCTGAGACAGAGATCCAGCCTGAAACACACAGCAGATTTACTCTCAATTAGACAAAATGAACATTTCCTTTAGATAAACTAGTTTCAATTCTGGAGGGTTAAAGTTTCCAAAGTTATAGATGCAGTTGTACTCACTAAAGCTGCAGAGAGTTAAAGCTGTTATCAAGGTGAAGGTCTTCATGGTGCGTGTGACTGAAGCTCTGCAATGTCCGCAACTGAACTGAGCTCCAGTCAGGGTGCTTTCAAAGTAAAGAGGCGGGGCGCTTAACATGCAGATTTCGAATCAGTCATCTGATGAAGGAAATACTTAAACTGTGAGTTTCTCACCAGCTGAACATTCTCACGCTATGCAAGTGAGGAACCTCCTATTTTCTATGTGTTATGTAAAAATGCAGACTTCAGTGGTTTATCATACAGATGCTAGTCATGTTTGTTTGTTCTATACATGACAGCTGAATTAAGTCATTGATTTTTAAAAATATAGATATATTTAGTACCTAATAGAATAGCTGCTTACATGACGTCTGGTGGTAAATGGACTTGCATTTATATAGCGCCTCGCTCGATGCGTTTTACACTACATGTAAGCATTCACTCAGTCTTTGCCGTTCTCCATCCGTCCACCAGATGCCCTCAGACTTTCCCACCTGACTCCCACATCCACCTGCTCACCTGAGTCTCATTCTCCAATCACCCTGGAGGTATTTATACCAGCCCCCTTTTCCCCAGTCAGTTGCCAGATCGTCAACGTTGCTTCGTTCCTTTGCTCTCCAGCCTCCTGAACCTCAACCCGTCTTCCTGCCTGCCAGTGGTAATCCATTTTAATACGTTGCATTTTTAATTAATTTCACACGTGTTGTGTTATCGCAATCAAAATACTCTGATTTGACTATATGTACTGTATGGTTCTTCTTCTATCTTGCTCTTGAGGTGTTGAATTGTCTCAGACACATTTTATTTTTAGAAACCGTTAACACGCCTCATGATTTTCACCTCAGTTGTGCTCCGACCACACTGTACTGCCTCTTCCTGTCAGACAAGTCATGTGTTCCTCACTCACTGCTGCAGACCTCCATCTAACCCCTCAGTATAAGAGACTCTGGACAGGCTCGTCCTCCATCAAACACCAAACATGTATTCTTTGAACTGAGAGAAAGGAAATACTCAGAATGAAAGCTCTGCATGCATCGGATCTTTATTGCAAAATTAAATGTTTTGGCAAGAGTGGTTCTTCCTCTCACCAACAAGCTCTACAAAAGCTCCAAAGCATATTGATATTATTACAGCATCAGCTCCAGTTATCTCCTGAGTCTTATCTGGTAGCAGCATAAATAACATTCGGCTCCGGCTGTCTTCTTTTTGCTCTCTGTTGAAATGTCACTGCTGCGTAGTTCAGTTCATCAGAGTCCACATTCTGTAAGAAAAGTATTTACAGACTTAATGTGGTGACTTGACACGATTTATATTCCCAAGCGTCACTTGGTTTAGCGTCACTTGTGGACTGACTCAAATATTCCTCCATGCTCACCAGCTAGTTAGCTGGCTAATAAGCTGAGCTAAGCTGCTGAAGGAACGGTCCGTTGCGTTCTGAGTGAAGTGACTGATTCATGACAGATTGATTGTTTCTATTGGCCCAGAGCTAACGTGGGTGGTAGTAATGGACACAGCATGCTTGTTCTATTTGTGCAAATGGTCCCCATCTGTAGATATGTACTTTTTAATGATACGGCACAATTTTATAATTGATAGCAAATTATTTTGTGGACCCCCTGACAGAGAGCCACGGACCCCACTTTGAGAATCACTGCTCTAAAGTAGCTCAAACATAATTTTAGCATTTCCGTACTGCAATTTCTTGTTACTTATCGGCCCATATACAAATACTGTATCATTTCAGGGACAAGCTAATATTAGACGATACAATGTACTGTAGTCCCGGCTGTTTTGGGGTCAAGTAGCTCTATTAAACAATATATAAAAGTAAAGGATAACTTTGTATTCACCTCTCTTTGCTCTGGATTCTGTTCTTCTTCATCAGCTAAGAGACAGAAACAAAACATCTGGTCAGTTTTGCATTTTGACACAACTTCAAGAGAAATTACAGAAGCAACTAAACCAAACAGAAACAGTACCTGTCTGCAGCTTCCTGACTTTAACAACCAGACCGATGATGACCGCTACCAGGAAGACAGTCAGACCGCCCAGGATCATACTCGTCAGCTTTGCTGTTCCGTCACTCGCTTATACAGGAAATATCATCAAGTTAGACTCTATAGAGACTTGAGATCTGGCTCAAATTAAAATGGACCAAACTGAATTCAGCTGAACTGTTTTACCCTCAAACATTTGATAATCTGCACAATGATAGAAATCTTTAGGAGAATCTTACTTTCACACTGGCTGCACTGGCTGTCCACGTCATCATGTGTCTCATTGCTGTCTTTTACTGAAATTAAGATAACTTTAGTCTTTATTGAATTTTGACATATTTGCATCATAATCACATTTTGTCAATGTTTAAATAGTCACTTTGTTGTCTGTTTTGTTAGAAGACAACCTACAGTATATTAAATGTATAAACAGAAATGACCGAAGAAAGGGTACCAAAAGAAAGACAAGACTTTAGAATGACCTTACCTTCAACATTTAATGTATGTATTTCACTGAAAGTTGGACGGCCACTTGAGTAAAATCCACAGAAATACAGTCCAGAGTCAGATAAATCCACGTCTTTGATTTTGAGAAAGAGAGTGGAGGTGTGGGAGCTCATTTCAAATTTCCAATTTTTAACTCCATCACAGTATTTAACATCGCTCTTAGCGTCGAACATAACAGTGATACAGCTGGCCTTGGTTCCGTCCACCAGTCTGAACCACCATGTCATAGAATCATAGCTGGACATGTTGGAGCACATCAGTGTGACTTCTTCACCAGGCTTAACCTCCACAGTCTGATACTCAGAACCTGAGACAGAGATCCAGCCTGAAACAAACAACAGATTTACTCTCAATTAAACAAAATGAACATGAACGATTCCTTTAAATAAACATTTTAATAAGTGAATAGTTTCCAATCTGGTGGATTAAAGTTATAGATGCAGTTGTACTCACTAAAGCTGCAGAGAGTTAAAGCTGTTATCAAGGTGAAGGTCTTCATGGTGCGTGTGACTGAAGCTCTGCAGTGTCCGTAACTGAACTGTGCTCCAGTCAGGGTGCTTTCAAAGTAAAGAGGCGGGTTGTTAAACATGCAGATTTCGAATCAGTCATCTGATGAAGGAATTTTTTTGTGCTTATCCTGTTGAACAAACTGACCTCATACATGCTTTCAGGAAAATGAGTGTTGACGCAAAGTTATTTTTCAGAAATGTTATGTCACAATAAATATCTTCTCACCAAATTACATAAAATGGAATATATACAAAGATATATCGAGGAAGAAAATGATGCACACAACCTCATGAAATGGTTGAGAGGTGTCAGAAAACATAATGCTTTAGAGCCTCTCGATAGTTGAAAGTTAACATGTTAATGCCTGGCAGCGTTTAGATGGAGGATATTGTCTCCCACTGATGGGAATATGTGCTGTAGAGGTAAACCAAGATGAAATATTACAAGTGTAGTTCATCTGTTTCCCTGAAACTAGCTGCCACACATTGTGGCTGTGCTATAGCAAGGAACCTGTCGTGTCCACATGGACAAAGAACGTTTATTGCCAAAAAGTGAAAGTCAATTGGTTGTTCCAATGCAACATCAGCGCCCAGCAAGCAAAACTGAGATAAGTATTCTGCAATTGGAGAGTGCAGCCCAAATTTAATTGTGGTATTTAATGTTGTTCTAGGACTGGTGATTACTTATTATTGTCCATCCATTACACGGTAGTGTCTAGAAGGCATCGACCTTGAATGGTTAAGGTTAGGCATTGGCCTTGAATAGTTAAGGTTAGGCATTGTCCTCGAATACTTAAGGTTAGGCATTGATCTCCAATAGTTAAGGTTAGGCATTGACCTCTAATAGTTAAGGTTAGGCATTGACCTCTAATAGCTAAGGTTAGGCATTGACCTTTAATAGCTAAGGTTAGGCATTGACCTTGAATAGTTAAGGTTAGGCATTGACTTCGAATAGCTAAGGTTAGGCATTTACCTTGAATAGCTAAGGTTAGGCATTGACCTCTAATAGCTAAGGTTAGGCATTGACTTCGAATAGCTAAGGTTAGGCATTGACCTCAAATAGTTAAGGTTAGGCATTGACTTCGAATAGCTAAGGTTAGGCATTGGCCTCAAATAGTTAAGGTTAGGCATTGACTTCGAATAGTTAAGGTTAGGCATTGGCCTCAAATAGTTAAGGTTAGGCATTGACCTCTAATAGTTAAGGTTAGGCATTTACCTTGAATAGCTAAGGTTAGGCATTGACCTCAAATAGTTAAGGTTAGGCATTGACCTCTAATAGTTAAGGTTAGGCATTTACCTTGAATAGCTAAGGTTAGGCATTGACCTCGAATAGTTAAGGTTAAGCATTTACCTTGAATAGCTAAGGTTAGGCATTGACCTCGAATAGCTAAGGTTAGGCATTGGCCTCGAATAGTTAAGGTTAGGCATTGACCTCTAATAGTTAAGGTTAGGCATTGACCTCTAATAGTTAAGGTTAGGCATTGACCTCTAATAGTTAATGTTAGGTATTGATCTCGAATAGCTAAGGTTAGGCATTGACCTCGAATAGTTAAGGTTAGGATAGGTCGTCGGGCGAGATTTTATGGACATCTTTACAGATCTCAAATCAGATTTTTGCAAGTTACCTTTTAGACACGACTCCTGGCAAGTGGTTCAGATTGCCACCTAATAAATACTCCTGTGTTTAAATTTGAAAATGAGTATTGACGAAAAGTTATTTTTCAGAAAATGTTATGTCATGATAAATATCTTCACACCAAAGTACATAAAATGCAATGATATACAAAGAAGGGAAATTTGTGTCTATGTAGGCGAATCAAATAGATGCCATGCCGTGAGTCTGTGTTGCAGCAGCAGGTTGGCACCTTGCATGGCAGTGTATCAGTGTATGAATGTGTGTGTGAATGTTGACATGTAGTGGTCGGAAGACTAGAAAGGTGCTATATAAATGCAAGTCCATTTACCATTTAAATGCTCTCATATAGGTTGTGAGTTTGTACCTTTCACAAGCAGATATTGACATGTCTTGTGAAGGTCAATTCGTCCATTTGAGTGATCAGTGCAGTAGTGAAATGGTGTCAGAAGAGGTTGATGGAAACTTATTAAGCAGCTGCGAGGCCTTTGATGTCTGTGGTTATCGCTGAAAACCAGTCTTCCTGTGGTTGAGACTTTACTGCTTCTATTTTTGCCTGCTGGTTAGCATCTACACTCTGTTTTTCCAAAACATCAAACCACAGATTGTATTGCTAATTCCTTATGACCAAGGCTAGGTAGGCTAACCGTTTACTGTACTTACTTTTTTTTTTTTTTTATTACAGATTTCTGACTTCTCATATTTCACCTCAGTTGCACTCGGACACCATTGCTGTCTATCTCTTCCTGTCAACAAGTGTTGTGTACCTCACTCACTCCTCCCCTCTGTCAGACAGTCATCTGTGTCCAAAAAGGCAAGGTGATAGAAAGATTTTGCCAAATAAACGGAGCAATTAAGATGCAAAAAAACTAGGGATGTACCCAAATGTTTGATGTCAATCAATTAAAATATTTAATCGTGGTTAATCGCATGATTGTCCATAGTTAATTGTTATTTTTATCTATTCAAAATGTACCTTAAAGGGAGATTTGTCAAGTATTTAATACTCCTGTCAAATGGGAGTGGTCAAATATGCTTGCTTTATGCTAAATGCATGTTTACAAAACAAAACAAAATACTTCAACAGTTTTACAACATCAACTCAGTTTAATGAGGAAGACACTGTCTTCTGGCTGTGCAAGCATGAGGCTGCATGAGGCAGTTTTTCTGCAAGCAGGGAGCTGATGTATAAAGAGCGAAATGAGTGTGAGGAAATTGGTCGGTGTCGTCGGTAAAGAAGGTGACATTTTGAGAAGTGATGGCTAAACTGCTGATGGGATTCTTACTTAATGCATTCCTGCATGTACAACAGAGATACCGTCACATTTTAAGAGACAGTAGTGAAGCTTTTGTGAGAAAGTTGTGCAGTTGTTGATGCATGTGGTTTTATTTGCAGAGAGCTGAGGGCCAGTCTTCCTGTGGCTTTCGCTTTAGGCCATGCACAAAGTGTTTTCACCGCAGTGGAAAATGACAGGGGGAGGGGGCACAGGACTTGTTACCCACATGTGCATGCAAACACATATTTATATATACACGCTCACTGTGTCAGCATAGAATCAAGTTATGAAGTCTTTAAAAGTCAGTATATTCAGAGAAAAATACAATAAAAATGATACATTTAATCTTTTTGTTTTATAAAATTAGATTTTAGACACATTAAAGTGGCAGTAGGCAGAACATTTTTGGCATCATTGGGCAAAAAAATCCATAATAACCTTTCAGCATATTGTAATTCAAGTTTTCTGAGCCATAACTAGACTTCTGAACCTCCTCATGACTCTGTTTTCAGGCTTTAAAAAATCTAGGCCGTGATGGGAGACTTTAGTCACAGGTCATTTCAGAGAGAGAGAGAGCGTTCCTATTGGCTGTTCATTCAACAGAGGCAGCTGTCAATCACTCGCCACCTAAGATCAAACAGTCAAACTAGGCAGCTCTGATGAGACCTGTAAAATGAGAAAGGTTGCTCCGGCTGGTGGGCGGTGCTTGGTATTTCCTGAACTTGATCTCAACATGGCTGCCGGGTAACAAACTTTCTCATTTTACAGCTAAACAGTTCACTACAAGATGTTTCTGAAAACATTTGAGGAGAGAAATAGACATTACAGTAACAGAATATTGATTCATATTTGATCAGCGCTGCTTAGTTTGACACAATGACATTTTGTGTTCATGTTTGTGGTGATGGCTGAAGCCTTCCTGTAAAGCCTGAGACTTTATTTTTGTCTCATACAGACAATGTTTGTCACCACAGGTAGCTGGTTTATTCTATTACCATTTATTGTCTTTACTATTTTTTCCAGCAGTGTGTACGAATACAGAGGCTGATACTATTTGAACATAAGTGGGTCAATTTGCACTGTTCCTTCTTTTTTTTTTGCAAGCCGGGCCTCGTGACTTTCATGTCAGTTGTGCTCAGACCACACTCTGCTGCCTCTTCCTGTGAAGTGATGCGTATCTCACTCACTCCTCCCTTGACAGACCATTTGACTCTACATATGAGTAAGGCCCTGTTCACACCTGGTATTAACATGCGTCCTCAGTGATCTGATCACAAGTGGACAGCTTTAAGTACGTCTATTCACACCTGGCATTAAAATGCGTCTCCACATGTGTCTTCAGTGGCCACTTGTGATCCGATCTCACTTCCCCGCCCCATATGCAAATAAACAAGTAGTAAACACACACCTAATAAAGCCGCGGTTGTGATGTAATATTACATGAATGTCAATAGTTATATCCTACATATTTGTTAATTCTGGTACATTGTATTAACATCAAAATAAAAGGTAATTGTACCGGGACGTCCACGCCGCCAGTGCCGGCACCGCTGCTTTTGCCAGACGACAGCGGGGTACAGCTCTCCAGAGAGCCAGGGAGGACAGACAACAGGCGGGCGGGCGGTCGGGTGTCAGCTCCGTGCAAAGCAGCGGAACAAAAACACCGACACATCTCCGACAGTATGATAATAATGCACTTGGCGTGCCTAGTCTACATACAGTAGAGCACAGAGGCCGTTTCCTGGCTGACAAGCGCCCCGTGTCTGCATGTTTATTCGTCTGAGGGGCGCGGTGATCCCGTGGATCCCAGCTGGACGTCAGTTGAGTAGGCGGTTCTTAATGTGGCCCAGGACGCATTCGCGTACACACTGCTAAAAGAATGTGGTCATATGTGAAAGATCAGATCTCAATGCGTCCTCAATGCGTCTTGAGTGTGTTCACACCTGTATTTAGAGCTGTACACTTGTGATCCGATCACTGAGGACGCATGTTAATACCAGGTGTGAACAGCGCCTAAGTCTTGACTTCACCATCATCAGTGTCCCTTGTGGCTCCTCCTCATCAAACATATTTGATGTTTGATGAAGATGGGAGGCAGACAAAATAAGAAAGATGGAGACTTTTTGCTGACAGAGAGAGAGACAGAAAGAAAGAGGGATGAAACTGACCATGAGTATAAGAACTTTATTTAACAAAATACCAGCCACGGACTCTGGCAGTAGATTAATAAGATAAAGCATCTGTTCTATAGGGCTGTCAATCGATTACAATATTTAATTGCATGATTCTTCATCGGGATTAATCAAATTAAAGGGAGATTTGTCAAGTATTTAATACTCTTATCAACATGGGAGTGGACAAATATGCTGCTTTATGCAAATGGATGTATATATTTATTATTGGAAATCAATTACCAACACAAAGCAATGATAAATATCGTCCAGAAACCCTCACAGGTACTGCATTTAGCATAACAAATAAGCTCAAATCATAACATGGCAAACTGCAGCCCAACAGGCAACAACAGCCGTCAGTGTGTCAGTGTGCTGACTTGACTATGACTATTCACATGTCTTGAGATCAGAAGTCAAGGGACCCCTTTAAAAATGTCCATGACAGTTTTTCCTCGCTGAAATTTAGCGTAAGTTTGGATCATTTTTCTAACCCCCTTTGTGACAAGCTAGTATGACATGGTTGGTACTGATGGATTCCTAAGGTTTTGTAGTTTCTAATGATATCAGTATCTTCTTTCATAGCTCTATAGCTGTAAAAACTGAGCCCGCTGTAACCTCCGAAAGATCGATTGCGTTAATGCGTTAAAGAAATGAGTGGTGTTAAAACAAATTTGCATTAACGCCTCAATACAGTGTCTTCCGGAGTCTATCTGCTGGCAGCATAAACAACACGAGTCTCCACTTCTCTCTCTGATGCAGGCCTCCTGTTCCTCATTGTCTCTGGAAGGAACCTCAGCGCTGCAGAGTTCAGCTCATCAGAGCCCAGATTCTGTAAATCAATAAAGTGTTTTTTAGGGTCACATACTGTATCTCACACGCTGTAACTGAGTGTTTCTGCAAATACAGGCATTTTTAAGTCCCAGCAATGACATTTTGGATTTATGTTAAACTTTGCAGTGCAATGCTTGATAAATATAGTGTTATTATCCATCTTGACATAACAAATAATTACTAATAATGTGATTTAATCAAATATATGAAGCATTTTATGGGTCCAAACAGAAATTTTCTTTGTGTCCTACAACTGTGATTCCAATGTTGAAATACATAAAATGAGCTAATTCAATTATAATATGACATTATTTCAAATTGAATTGTTTCATATACATATTACTTTTACACCATGTTAAAACTATTTTGTGTTTACAAATCAATTAAATTAAAGTTAATGAACCTCAACTGTTAAAGCCCAGGACAAAGATCATTAACAGACATATCATGTGTTTCGATGCAACTTTAAAACCATAACACAGTTTTATTTAAGTTAATGGCGAGTTCACCTTGTTTCTTTCTGGCTGCGGCTCCTCATTCACAGCTAAATGGCAAAAGACAAAAGTGTGATTAGTTCATTATTACTGATCAGATACTTTGATTTAGATTTTTCCATCATGTATAACACATTCTAAATCTGCTGTACCTGTCTGAAGTTTCCTGACTTTAACAGCCAGAACAACGACGACTATGGTGAGGGAAACGGTCAGACCACCCAGGATCAAACTCATTAGGTTTGCCGTTACATCAAACTCCTCTACAAGAACGATGATAGAATTAGACTCTATTTTTTAAAGACGTGGTTAAGATTGAAATTACTGGCTCGGTGGTAACTTGCACAATGAAAAAGGAGAATCTTACTTTCAGTCTTAAAATCCACTTTACCATCAGATTCACCATCACCTTTAAAAAAAAAATGTTTTGACACGTATTGGTTTCTTATTTGTCTTTATGCTGTTTTAATGCAAAAAATGTGAGATGTATGTAAATATGACATTTGACAGTCTTACCTTGAACGATTAAATGTGTTAAATCGGCAATGACAGTATGTGCTTTCACGTAGATTCCACAGAAATACAGTCCAGAGTCAGATAAATCCACTCGCTTGATTTTAAGAAAGACAGTGGAGATGTTGGAGCTCATTTCAAATTTTTCTTTTTGAAATCCATCACAGAACGAAGCTTCATCATCATCCCAGTACATATAGGAGATACAGCTGGGCTTGGTTCTGTTGATCAGTCTGAACCACTCCGTATGAGCTGGACGGCTGGTAATGTTGTTGCACGTCAGTGTGACTTCATCACCAGACTGAACCTTCACAGTCTGAGACTCAGAACCTGAGACGGAGCCTGAAACAAACAACCCTAAGCTTGTAATGCAACAGTTACTGTAATAAGACAACAACAACAAGAATACATTCAGTTCTAATTTGCAAGTTCATATTCTGGTGGGTTACTGGTTACATGGTTTGGTGTCAGTACTTACTGAGGCTGCAGAGAAGTAAAGCTGTTATCAAGGTGAAGCTCCTCATTGTGCGTTTAATCGCGTCACTGCAGGGATAGTTTGTACCGCTGAGCTCTTATAAAAGGGTTTAGAGAGGCGGGGTTTGTTTTTCATCTTGCTGCTCACCTTTACCCGAATGCAAAAACTTTGAAATATGACTTCACAGGAAAGTTTGGTGGTAGGAGAGTCAAAGTTATATCTGTGTCAGACGCTATTTGAGACAAAAGGGGCCACAAAGAATTGTAGATGCTTAAACAACACGACTCCTACAGCTGTCATTGAAAGCATCCTCACCTAACCCGTAACAGTCTGCTCTGGTATGACATACTGTATGAAATATGACAAGAAAAACAAAGCGACGCATCTGTCGCGTCATATTTTTATGCTTGATGCTCGTGGGTACAAAGAGAACCCATTTTCATTCACATATCTTGAGGTCAAAGGTCAAGGGACCCCTTTGAAAATGGCAATGCCAGCTTTTCCTCGCCAAAAATTAATGTATGTTTGGAGCGTTATTTAGCCTTCTTCGATCGGCACATTTTACAAACTATAATATTAGACAAATACGAAGAAGTTAAACACATAATCCAGACTAAAAGTAACACAGTTGAAGCTGCCAAATGCAGGAAGGGCAGCTGGCAAAAGAAAGAATTGCCGATGTGTGAATGCGTAAATTAACAGACTTATTCAATTAACCCAATACTCAAAAGTCAGATATAGTCGGCTAGATGGGGCAGTGATATTATAAAAAGCTTTCAGAGGATAATGGATGAATAGAATACACTTCATTTTGCCCAATGTGGCGTGTATGAATATTTCAGCCCTCTTTCAGCTACGTCTCCGACTCCGGCGGTGTGAAACGGACTTGATAACAAGTAAAAAAATAAATATAAAAACATAATTTAAAGCGGTAAACACCCACAACATACAGCCAGCTGTCCTTCCTGCATTTGTCAGTTTAAACTGTGTTGTTTTTAGTCTGGATTATGACTGTAACTTCTTCGTCTTTCTGTAATATTATCATACGATCTGCGCACCGAGCTCTGATTGGTCAGTAGGTGGTGCTTTTGATCTCTTATCTGGAACATAACCTGCTCCGGAGCAGGTTAGGTGTTCAACATCAGTTACCATGGCGATCTATCCCGGTAAGAAGTGAACCACCGTCGTAAGGACTGAAAACCCTGAAGGTTAACCCTGAAGTGACCTCGCTAACCCTAAATCCTGCTTCGTAGTACAGGCCTCCAGTCTCCTGTGGGCTGCTCTGTTCTGAATCCAGATGTTGATGTGGTGTGTGAGGAAGTAAAGTAGTTAAATAAGTTTGTGTGAAGTGATGAGGAGTGGAGTGATTCAACAACGTCAGAAGAGATTGGTATACATGTTTTAAGGGATAGTTATTCTTGTTTGTCAGAATATCAGTTCTGTTGATGTTTGTGGTCACTGCTGAAGACTTCCTGTGGTGGAGACTTTATATTTGACTCAGACAGGGTTTGACAACCCAGGTTGGCTGGTCTATACTATTGTTATATTTATTCCTCCACTATTTCTCCAAAAGGTCTAAATACATGTGCAGCAGCTAGTTTCATTTTGTCATAGGGCAGTTTTCACACCTTCTTTTTATAGTTTCCACAGAGCTTTGACTTCAGATGCCTCATGATTTTCACCACAGTAGTTCTCAGAGCACACTGTGTCTCTTCCTGTCAAACAAGTGATGTGTACGCCACTCCCTCCTCCGTCCACAGACCAAGTAAGTTTGAAGTCATCAGTGTCCTTTCTGAGTCCTCCATCACACATTAAGCACACTCTTTTCCTCTCAGAAAAAAAATAAGAAATATAGACACGAGAGAGAAACTGAAAGAATCATGAGCGAGAAAATACAGAGACATTATTTTAAATGTATTTATTTCCATTGAATCACCCCACGAACAGCTAATTAGACTAGCAACTAATAAGATTAATGACATAAAGCATGAGTTTCTGTTGCTTCCTGGGTCTATCTGGTGGCAGCGTACACAACATGTGGCTCCATCTCTCTCTCAGGTGCAGGCCTGCGGCTTCTTTTTGGCTTTGCCTGGAAACTTAGAGCTGCGTAGTTCAGTTCATCTGAGCCCAGATTCTGTAATACAGAGTATTTAGAGTCACATACGGTATCACACACACACACACACACACGCACACACACACACACACACAGCTGAGTCTTCCAAAAAATCTGTATTTGTAGGTTGTTCCACAAAGGAATCATTTAAACATAGGATTTAGGAACCTTAGGAGTTGTATGTATGTATGCTCCCATGATCTGCAAGGTAAAATGACTGTTTTCTTGAATGGAGTCCCTTTCCGACGGGAAGCTGAAGCCGTTATATTGCTCTCTTAAAAGCCACCAGACTCCATTCACAAAAACAGTAATTTTACCTCGCAGATCACAGGAGTTGCCGGTCTATCGCTGCATCGATCGGTTTGTTTGTTTGTGTTATTGTGTTACTTTCGGCGCCAAACTAAAGTGGCGTTCACAAAGCAGTACATTGCTTAGCTTGACCGCCATCTAAGTTACTGTTTGTAATGTTAATAACTGAACATAAGGATGTATATATATATAGTGTATATGTAGCATCGTCATCATGCAGACATATGTCAGGTCACAAGGGAAAACGTTTTTTGAAGGGCTTGGGAAAATAGCATTTGACGCTAAAACATACATAGTTTGACCAAAATTCTGTTTACTGATTGAAAGTTGTTCAAACAATAGGATATTGGCCAGATTGTATGACGACAGCTCATTAACAGAACTAAAATTGATTAGTTACATTAAAAAAAATTTAAATAACATTTTTTAAACTGTATGTAACGGCATGGTGGAAGCTCTTCCTTGACAAAAATATTAGATTGAGATTAAATTAAAGTTAATGAACCTCAACTGTTAAAGCTCGGGACAAAGATCATTAACAGACATATTGTGTGTTTAAATTGCAACTTTAAAACCACAACACAGTTTTATTTAAGTTAATGGTGAGTTCACCTTGTTTCTTTCTGGCTGCGGCTCCTCATTCACAGCTAAATGGCAAAAGACGAAAGTGTGATTAGTTCATTATTACTGATCAGATACTTTGCTTTAGATTTTTCCATCATGTGTAACAAATTCTAAATCTGCTGTACCTGTCTGAAGTTTCCTGACTTTAACAGCCAGAACAACGACGACTATGGTGAGGGAAACGGTCAGACCACCCAGGATCAAAATCATTAGGTTTGCCGTTACATCAAACGCCTCTACAAGAACAATGATAGAATCAGACTCTATTTTTTAAAGACGTGGTTAAGATTGAAATTACTAACTCGGTGGTAACTTGCACAATGAAAAAGGAGAATCTTACTTTCAGCCTTAAAATCCACTTTACCCTCAGATTCACCATCACCTTTAAAAAAAAATGTTTTTTGACAGTATTGGTTTCTTATTTGTCTTTATGCTGTTTTAATGCAATAAATGTGAGATGTACTGTAAATATGACAGTCTTACCTTGAACGATTAAATGTGTTACATTGACAATGACTATATGTGCGTCCATGTAGAATCCACAGAAATACAGTCCAGAGTCAGATAAATCCAGTCGCTTGATTTTAAGAAAGACAGTGGAGTTGTTGGAGCTCATTTCAAATTTTTCTTTTTGAAATCCAACACAGTACAAAGCTTTACTCTGAGACCAGTACATAGCGGAGATGCAGCTGGGTTTGGTTCTGTTGATCAGTCTGAACCACTCCGTATGAGTTGGACTGCTGGAAATGTTGTTGCACGTCAGTGTGACTTCATCACCAGACTGAACCTCCACAGTCTGAGACTCAGAACCTGAGACGGAGCCTGAAACAAACAACCCTAAGCTTGTAATGCAACAGTTACTGTAATAAGACAAAAACAACAACAACAAGAATAAATTCAGTTCTAATTTGCAAGTTTATATTCTGGTGGGTTACTGGTTACATGTTTTGGTGTCAGTACTTACTGAGGCTGCAGAGAAGTAAAGCTGTTATCAAGGTGAAGTTCTTCATGGTGCGTGTGACTGAAGCTCTGCAATGTCCGTAACTGACCTGAGCTCCAGTCAGGGTGCTTTCAAAGTAAAGAGGTGGGGTGTTAAACATGCAGATTTCTTATCAGTCATGTGATGAAGGAAAGGTGTAAACCGTGAGTTTCTCACCAGTTTAACATTCTCACGATTTGTAAGTGAAGGACTTCCTATTTTCTGTGTTATTTACAGATGCTGGTCATGTTTGTTTGTTTGTTCTGCACAAGCTGTTGGTATCCATGACAGCTGAATTAGGTCATTAATTCTAAGAAATATAGATATTTTTAGTACCTAATAGAATAGCTGCTTACATGGCGTCCGATGGTAAGCGTTTTACACTACATGTCAGCACTCACACACACATCCATACACTGACGGCAGAAGCTGTCATGCAAGGTGCCAACCTGCCCATCAGGATCTAATCTCAATTCACACCGATGGCACAGCCTTCGGAGCAGTTTGGGGATAAGGCAGGTAACGTGCAGCACAGCCGGTGCACCAGATGTCCTCAGACTTTCCCACCTGACTCCCACATCCACCTGCTCACCTGAGTCCTATTCTTCAATCACCCTGGAGGTATTTATACCAGCCCCCTTTTCCACAGTCAGTTGCCAGATCGTCAACGTTGCTTCGTTCCTTTGCTCGCCAGCCTCCTGAACCTCAACCTATATCAGTCTACCTACCTGCCAGTGGTAATCCATTTTTTATACATTTTAATTCATTTCACACGTGTTATGGTATCACAATCAAAATACTCTGTTTTGACTATATGTACTGTATGGTTCTTCTATCCTGCTCTTGAGGTTTTGAATTGTCTCAGCCACATTTTATTTTTAGAAACCGTTAACACGTCTCATGATTTTCACCTCAGTTGTGCTCTGACCACACTGTACTGCCTCTTCCTGTTAAACAAGTGATGTGTTCCTCACTCACTGCTGCAGACCTCCATCTAACCCCTCAGTATAAGAGACTCTGGACAGGCTCGTCCTCCATCAAACATTAAAAACATGTATTCTTTGACTGAGAGAAAGGAAATGCTCAGAATGAAAGCTCTGCATGCATCGGATCTTTATTGCAAAATGAAATGTTTTGGTAAAAGTGGTTCTTCCTCTCACCAACAAGCTCTACAAAAGCTCTAAAGCATATTGATATTATTACAGCATCAGCTCCAGTTATCTCCTGAGTCTTATCTGGTAGCAGCATAAATAACATTCGGCTCCGGCTGTCTTCTTTTTGCTCTAGGTTGAAATGTCACTGCTGCGTAGTTCAGTTCATCAGAGTCCACATTCTGTAAGACAAGTATTTACAGTCTTAATGTGGTGACTTGACACGATTTATATTCCCAAGCGTCACTTGGTTTAGCGTCACTTGTGGACTGACTCAAATATTCCTCCATGCTCACCAGCTAGTTAGCTGGCTAATAAGCTGAGCTAAGCTGCTGCAGGAACGGTCCGTTGCGTTCTGAGTGAAGTGACTGATTCATGACAGATTGATTGTTTCTATTGGCCCAGAGCTAACGTGGGTGGTAGTAATGGACACAGCATGCTTGTTCTATTTGTGCAAATGGTCCCCATCTGTAGATATGTACTTTTTAATGATACGGCACAATCTTATAATTCATAGCAAATTATTTTGTGGACCCCCGGACAGAGAGCCACGGACCCCACTTTGAGAATCACTGCTCTAAAGTAGCTCAAACATAATTTTAGCATTTCCGTACTGCAATTTCTTGTTACTTATCGGCCCATATACAAATACAGTATCATTTCAGGGACAAGCTAATATTAGACGATACAATGTACTGTAGTCCCGGCTGTTTTGGGGTCAAGTAGCTCTATTAAACAATATATAAAAGTAAAGGATAACTTTGTATTCACCTCTCTTTGCTCTGGATTCTGTTCTTCTTCATCAGCTAAGAGACAGAAACAAAACATCTGGTCAGTTTTGCATATTGACACAACTTCAAGAGAATTTCCAGCAGCAACTAAACCAAACAGAAACAGTACCTGAAGTCTGCAGCTTCCTGACTTTAACAACCAGACCGATGATGACCGCTACCAGGAAGACAGTCAGACCGCCCAGGATCATACTCGTCAGCTTTGCTGTTCCGTCACTCGCTTATACAGGAAAGATCATCAAGTTAGACTCTATAGAGACTTGAGATCTGGCTCAAATTAAAATGGACCAAACTGAATTCAGCTGAACTGTTTTACCCTCAAACATTTGATAATCTGCACAATGATAGAAATCTTTAGGAGAATCTTACTTTCACACTGGCTGTCCACGTCATCATGTGTCTCATTGCTGCCTTTTACTGAAATTAAGATAACTTTAGTCTTTATTGAATTTTGACATATTTGCATCATAATCACATTTTGTCAATGTTCAAATAGTCACTTTGTTGTCTGTTTTGTTAGAAGACAACCTACAGTATATTAAATGTATAAACAGAAATGACCGAAGAATGGGTACCAAAAGAAAGTCAAGACTTTAGAATGACCTTACCTTTAACATTTAATGTATGTATTTCACTGAAAGTTGGACGGCCACTTGAGTAAAATCCACAGAAATACAGTCCAGAGTCAGATAAATCCACGTCTTTGATTTTGAGAAAGAGAGTGGAGGTGTGGGAGCTCATTTCAAATTTCCAATTTTTAACTCCATCACAGTATTTAACATCGCTCTTAGCGTCGAACATAACAGTGATACAGCTGGCCTTGGTTCCGTCCACCAGTCTGAACCACCATGTCATAGAATCATAGCTGGACATGTTGGAGCACGTCAGTGTGACTTCTTCACCAGGCTTAACCTCCACAGTCTGATACTCAGAACCTGAGACAGAGATCCAGCCTGAAACAAACAGCAGATTTACTCTCAATTAAACAAAATTAACATGAACGATTCCTTTAAATAAACATTTTAATAAGTGAATAGTTTCCAATCTGGATGGTTAAAGTTCCCAAAGTTGTAGATGCAGTTGTACTTACTAAAGCTGCAGAGAGTTAAAGCTGTTATCAAGGTGAAGGTTTTCATGGTGCGTGTGACTGAAGCTCTGCAGTGTCCATAACTGAACTGAGCTCCAGTCAGGGTGCTTTCAAAGTAAAGAGGCGGGTTGTTAAACATGCAGATTTCAAATCAGTCATCTGATGAAGGAATTTTTTTGTGCTTATCCTGTTGAACAAACTGACCTCATACATGCTTTCAGGAAAATGAGTGTTGATGCAAAGTTATTTTTCAGAAATTTTATGTCACAATAAATATCTTCACACCAAATTACATAAAATGGAATATATACAAAGATATATCGAGGAAGAAAATGATGCACACAACCTCATGAGATGGCTGACAGGTGTCAGGAAACATAATGCTTTAGAGCCTCTCGACAGTTGAAAGTTAACATGTTAATGCCTGGCAGCGTTTAGATGGAAGATATTATCTCCCACTGATGGGAATATGTGCTGTAGAGTTAAACCAAGATGAAATATTGCAAGTGTAGTTCATCTGTTTCCCTGAAACTAGCTGCCACACATTGTGGCTGTGATATAGCAAGGAACCTGTCGTGTCCACATGGACAAAGAACGTTTATTGCCAAAAAGTGAAAGTCAATTGGTTGTTCCAATGCAACATCAGCGCCCAGCAGCACACGAGCAAAACTGAGATAAATATTCTGCAATTGGAGAGTGAAGCCCGAATTTAATTGTGGTATTTAATGTTGTTCTAGGACTGGTGATTACTTATTATTGTCCATCCATTACACGGTTGTGTTTAGAAGGCATTGACCTTGAATGGTTAAGGTTAGGCATTGGCCTTGAATAGTTAAGGTTAGGCATTGGCCTCTAATAGTTAAGGTTAGGCATTGTCCTCGAATACTTAAGGTTAGGCATTGATCTCCAATAGTTAAGGTTAGGCATTGACCTCTAATAGTTAAGGTTAGGCATTGACCTCTAATAGCTAAGGTTAGGCATTGACCTTTAATAGCTAAGGTTAGGCATTGACCTTGAATAGTTAAGGTTAGGCATTGACTTCGAATAGCTAAGGTTAGGCATTGACCTCAAATAGTTAAGGTTAGGCATTGACCTCTAATAGTTAAGGTTAGGCATTGACCTCTAATAGCTAAGGTTAGGCATTGACTTCGAATAGCTAAGGTTAGGCATTGGCCTCAAATAGTTAAGGTTAGGCATTGACCTCTAATAGTTAAGGTTAGGCATTTACCTTGAATAGCTAAGGTTAGGCATTGACCTCTAATAGTTAAGGTTAGGCATTGACCTCTAATAGCTAAGGTTAGGCATTGACTTCGAATAGCTAAGGTTAGGCATTGGCCTCAAATAGTTAAGGTTAGGCATTGACCTCTAATAGTTAAGGTTAGGCATTTACCTTGAATAGCTAAGGTTAGGCATTGACCTCTAATAGCTATGGTTAGGCATTGACCTCGAATAGTTAAGGTTAGGCATTTACCTTGAATAGCTAAGGTTAGGCATTGACCTCGAATAGTTAAGGTTAGGCATTGGCCTCTAATAGCTAAGGTTAGGCATTGACCTCTAATAGTTAAGGTTAGGCATTGACCTCTAATAGTTAAGGTTAGGTATTGATCTCGAATAGTTAAGGTTAGGCATTGACCTCTAATAGTTAAGGTTAGGCATTGACCTCGAATAGTTAAGGTTAGGATAGGTCGTCGGGCGAGATTTTATGGACATCTTTACAGATCTCAAATCAGATTTTTGCAAGTTACCTTTTAGACACAACTCCTGGCAAGTGGTTCAGATTGCCACCTAATAAATACTCCTGTGTTTAAATTTGAAAATGAGTATTGACGAAAAGTTATTTTTCAGAAAATGTTATGTCATGATAAATATCTTCACACCAAAGTACATCAAATGCAATGATATACAAAGAAGGGAAATTTGTGTCTATGTAGGCGAATCAAATAGATGCCATGCCGTGAGTCTGTGTTGCAGCAGCAGGTTGGCAACTTGCATGGCAGTGTATCAGTGTATGAATGTGTGTGTGAATGTTGACATGCAATGGTCGGAAGACTAGAAAGGCGCTATATAAATGCAAGTCCATTTACCATTTAAATGCTCTCATATAGGTTGTGAGTTTGTACCTTTCACAAGCAGATATTGACATGTCTTGTGAAGGTCAATTAGTCCATTTGAGTGATGAGTGCAGCAGTGAAACGGTGTCAGAAGAGGTTGATGGAAACTTATTAAGCAGCTGCGAGGCCTTTGATGTCTGTGGTTATCGCTGAAAACCAGTCTTCCTGTGGTTGAGACTTAACTGTTTCTATTTTTGCCTGCTGGTTAGCATCTACACTCTGTTTTTCCAAAACATCTAGCCACAGATTGTATTGCTTTTTTCTTTATGACCAAGGCTAGGTAGGCTAACCGTTTACTGTACTTACCTTTTATTTTTTTTTATTACAGATTTTGGACTTCTCATATTTCACCTCAGTTGCGCTCGCACATCATTGCTGTCTGTCTCTTCCTGTCAAACAAGTGTTGTGTACCTCACTCACTCCTCCCCTCTGTCAGACAGTCATCTGTGTCCAAAAAGGCAAGGTGATAGAAAGATTTTGCCAAATGAAGGGAGCAATAAAGATGCAAAAAAAGTAGGGATGTACCCAAATATTTGATGTCAATGAATTAAAATATTTAATCGTGGTTAATCGCATGATTGTCCATAGTTAATTGTTATTTTTATCTATTCAAAATGTACTTTAAAGGGAGATTTGTCAAGTATTTAATACTCTTATCAACATGTGAGTGGGCAAATATGCTTGCTTTATGCTAATGCATGTTTACAAAACAAAAAAAAATACTTCAACAGTTTTACAACATCAACTCAGTTTAATGAGGAAGACACTGTCTTCTGGCTGTGCAAGCATGAGGCTGCATGAGGCAGTTTTTCTGAAAGCAGGGAGCTGATGTATAAAGAGCGAAATGAGTGTGAGGAAATTGGTCAGTGTCGTCGGTATAGAAAGTGACATTTTGAGAAGTGATGGCGAAACTGCTGATGGAATTCTTACTTAATGCATTCCTGCATGTACAACAGAGATACCTTCACATTTTAAGAGACAGTAGTGAAGCTTTTGTGAGAAAGCTGTGCAGTTGTTGATGCATGTGGTTTTATTTGCAGAGAGCTGAGGGCCAGTCTTCCTGTGGCTTTCGCTTTAGGCCATGCACAAAGTGTTTTCACCGCAGTGGAAAATGACAGGGGGAGGGTGTCACAGGACTTGTTACCCACATGTGCCTGCAAACACATATTTATATATACACGTTCACTGTGTCAGCATAGATTCAAGTTATGGTCAATCACAGGTCATTTCAGAGAGAGAGAGAGAGCGTTCCTATTGACTGTTCATTCAACAGAGGCAGCTGTCAATCACTCGCCACCTAAGATCAAACCGTCAAACTAGGCAGCTCTGATGAGACCTGTAAAATGACAAAGTGTGCTCCGGCTGGTGGGCGGTGCTTGGTATTTCCTGAACTTGATCTCAACATGGCTGCCGGGTCACAAACTTTCTCATTTTACAGTTAAACAGTACACTACAAGATGTTTCTGAAAACATTTGAGGAGAGAAATAGGTATTACAGTAACAGAATATTGATTCATATTTGATCAGCGCTGCCTAGTTTGGCCCAATGACATTTTGTGTTCATGTTTGTGGTGATGGCTGAAGCCTTCCTGATAAGCCTGAGACTTTATTTTTGTCTCATACAGACAATGTTTGTCACCACAGGTAGCTGGTTTATTCTATTACCATTTATTTTCTTTACTATTTTTTCCAGCAGTGTGTACGAATACAGAGGCTGATACTATTTAAACCTAAGTGGGTCAATTTGCACTGTTCCTTTTTTTTTTTTTGCAAGCCGGGCCTCGTGACTTTCATGTCAGTTGTGCTCAGACCACACTCTGCTGCCTCTTCCTGTGAAGTGATGCGTATCTCACTCACTCCCCCCCCGACAGACCATTTGACTCTCCATATGAGTAAGGCCCTGTTCACACCTGGTATTAACATGCGTCCTCAGTGATCTGATCACAAGTGGACAGCTTTAAGTACGTCTATTCACACCTGGCATTAAAATGCGTCTCCACATGTGTCTTCAGTGGCCACTTGTGATCCGATCTCACTTCCCCGCCCCATATGCAAATAAACAAGTAGTAAACACACACCTAATAAAGCCGCGGTTGTGATGTAATATTACATGAATGTTAATAGTTATATCCTACATATTTGTTAATTCTGGTACATTGTATTAACATCAAAATAAAAGGTAATTGTACCGGGACGTCCACGCCGCCAGTGCCGGCACCGCTGCTTTTGCCAGACGACAGCGGGGTACAGCTCTCCAGAGAGCCAGGGAGGACAGAGAACAGGCGGGCGGGCGGTCGGGTGTCAGCTCCGTGCAAAGCAGCGGAACAAAAACACCGACACATCTCCGACAGTATGATAATAATGCACTTGGCGTGCCTAGTCTACATACAGTAGAGCACAGAGGCCGTTTCCTGGCTGACAAGCGCCCCGTGTCTGCATGTTTATTCGTCTGAGGGGCGCGGTGATCCCGTGGATCCCAGCTGGACGTCAGTTGAGTAGGCGGTTCTTAATGTGGCCCAGGACGCATTCGCGTACACACTGCTAAAAGAATGTGGTCATATGTGAAAGATCAGATCTCAATGCGTCCTCAATGCGTCTTGAGTGTGTTCACACCTGTATTTAGAGCTGTACACTTGTGATCCGATCACTGAGGACGCATGTTAATACCAGGTGTGAACAGGGCCTAAGTCTTGACTTCACCATCATCAGTGTCCCTTGTGGCTCCTCCTCATCAAACATATTTGATGTTTGATGAAGATGGGAGGCAGACAAAATAAGAAAGATGGAGACTTTTTGCTGACAGAGAGAGAGACAGAAAGAAAGAGGGATGAAACTGACCATGAGTATAAGAACTTTATTTAACAAAATACCAGCCACGGACTCTGGCAGTAGATTAATAAGATAAAGCATCTCTTCTATAGGGCTGTCAATCGATTACAATATTTAATTGCATGATTCTTCATCGTGATTAATCAAATTAAAGGGAGATTTGTCAAGTATTTGATACTCTTATCAACATGGGAGTGGACAAATATGCGGCTTTATGCAAATGTATGTATATATTTATTACTGGAAATCAATTACCAACACAAAACAATGATAAATATAGTCCAGAAACCCTCACAGGTACTGCATTTAGCATAAAAAAATACACTCAAATCATAACATGGTAAACTGCAGCCCAACAGGCAACAACAGCCGTCAGTGTGTCAGTGTGCTGACTTGACTATGACTATTCACATGTCTTGAGATCAGAGGTCAAGGGACCCCTTTGAAAATGTCCATGACAGTTTTTCCTCGCTGAAATTTAGCATAAGTTTGGATCATTTTTCTAACCCCCTTTGTGACAAGCTAGTATGACATGGTTGGTACTGATGGATTCCTAAGGTTTTGTAGTTTCTAATGATATCAGTATCTTCTTTCATAGCTCTGTAGCTGTAAAAACTGAGCTCGCTACAACCTCCGAAAGATCGATTGCGTTAATGCGTTAAAGAAATGAGTGGTGTTAAAACAAATTTGCATTAACGCCTCAATACAGTCTATCTGCTGGCTGCATAAACAACACGAGTCTCCACTTCTCTCTCTGATGCAGGCCTCCTGTTCCTCATTGTCTCCGGAAGGAACCTCAGCGCTGCAGAGTTCAGCTCATCAGAGCCCAGATTCTGTAAATCAATAAAGTGTTTTTTAGGGTCACATACTGTAACTGAGTGTTTCTGCAAATACGAGCATTTTTAAGTCCCAGCAATGAAATTTTGGATTGATGTTAAACTTTGCAGTGCAATGCTTGATAAATATAGTGTTATTATCCATCTTAACATAACAAATAATTACTAATAATGTGATTTAATAAAATATATGAAGCAACTGTGGTCTCAGTGTTGAGATACGTAAAATGAGCTAATTCAATAACGGCTTCAGTTCCCTGACGGCGAGGTAAAGCAGCTGTGGACGGGAACGGCAGAAAAACGTATTTTAGCCACCTAAAAAATTCAATATCAGTTTAAATGTATATTTAGAATATTTTCACCGCTTTACATTGCCGTCAGGCGACACTTTCCGACGGGAAACTGAAGCCGTTATATTGCTCTCTTCAAAGCCACCAGACTCCATTCACAAAAACAGTAATTTTACCTTGCAGATCACAGGAGTTGCTGGTCTATCGCTGCATCGATCGGTTAGTTTGTTTGTGTTATTGTGTGACTTTCGGCGCAGAACTAAAGTGGCGTTCACAAAGCAGTACATTGCTTAGCTTGACCGCCATCTAAGTTACTGTTTGTAATGTTAATAACTGAACATAAGGATGTGTATATGTAGCATCGTCATCATGCAGACATATGTCAGGTTGCATGGGAAAACATTTTTTGAAGGGCTTGGGAAAATAGCATTTGACGCAAAAACATACATAGTTTGACCAAAATTCTGTTTACTGATTGAAAGTTGTTCAAACAATAGGATATTGACCAGATTGTATGACAAAAGCTCATCAACAGAACTAAAATTGATTGGTTATATTAAAACATTTTAAATAACAGTTTTGTAACTGCATGTAACGGCATGGCGGAAACTCTTTCTTGACAATTTTTTTTTATTGAGATTAAAGTTAATAACCCTCAACTGTTAAAACTTGGGACAAAGATCATTAACAGACATATCATGTGTTTAAATGCAACTTTAAAACCATAACACAGTTTTATTTAAGTTAATGGTGAGTTCACCTTGTTTCTTTCTGGCTGCGGCTCCTCATTCACAGCTAAATGGCAAAAGACGAAAGTGTGATTAGTTCATTATTACTGATCAGATACTTTGCTTTAGATTTTTCCATCATGTGTAACAAATTGTAAATCTGCTGTACCTGTCTGAAGTTTCCTGACTTTAACAGCCAGAACAACGACGACTATGGTGAGGGAAACGGTCAGACCACCCAGGATCAAAATCATTAGGTTTGCTGTTCCATCATTCTCCTCTACAAGAACGATGATAGAATTAGATTCTATTTTTTAAAGACGTGGTTAAGATTGAAATTACTGGCTCGGTGGTAACTTGCACAATGAAAAAGGAGAATCTTACTTTCAGTCTTAAAATCCACTTCACCATCAGATTCACCATCAGATTCACCATTACCTTTAAAAAAAAAAAAAATTATTGTATTGGTTTCTTATTTGTCTTTATGCTGTTTTAATGCAATAAATGTGAGATGTATGTAAATATGACAGTCTTACCTTGAACGATTAAATGCGTTGCATCGGCAATGACGGTATGTCTGTCCTCGTAGAATCCACAGAAATACAGTCCAGAGTCAGATAAATCCACTCGCTTGATTTTAAGAAAGACAGTGGAATTGTTGAAGCTCATTTCAAATCTATTTTGAAATCCAACACAGAACCTAGCTTCACCATCAAACCAGTACATAGAGGAGATGCAGCTGGGCTTGGTTCTGTTGATCAGTCTGAACCACTGAGTTGGACTGCTGTTAATGTTCTTGCACGTCAGTGTGACTTCATCACCAGACTGAACCTCCACAGTCTGAGACTCAAAACCTGAGACGGAGCCTGAAACAAACAACCCTAAGCTTGTAATGCAACAGTTACTGTAATAAGACAAAAACAACAACAAGAATAAATTCAGTTCTAATTTGCAAGTTCATATTCTGGTGGGTTACTGGTTACATGGTTTGGTGTCAGTACTTACTGAGGCTGCAGAGAAGTAAAGCTGTTATCAAGGTGAAGCTCCTCATTGTGCGTTTAACCGCGTCACTGCAGGGATAGTTTGTACCGCTGAGCTCCTATAAAAGGGTTTAGAGAGGCGGGGTTTGTTTTTCATCTTGCTACTCACATTTGCTCAATGCAAAAAACTTTGAAATATGACTTCACAGGAAAGGTTGGTGGTAGGAGAGTCAAAGTTATATCTGTGTCAGACGCTATTTGAGACAAAAGTTGCCACAAAGAATTGTAGATGCTTAAACAACACGACTCCTACAGCTGTCATTGAAAGCATCCTCACCTAACCCGTAACAGTCTGCTCTGGTATGACATACTGTATGAAATATGACAAGAAAAACAAAGAGACTCACCTGTCGCGTCATATTTTTATGCTTGATGCTGCGATGTCCGGATGCACTGTTTTAGATTTGTGTTTGGGAGTGGGAAAATATGCTGCTTTATGCAAATGTATGTATATATTTATTATTGTAAATCAATTAACAACACAGAACAATGATAGATATTGTCCAGAAACCCTCACAGGTACTGCATTTAGCATACAAAATGTGCTCAAATCATAACATGGCAAACTGCAGCCCAACAGGCAACAACAGCTGTCAGTGTGTCAGTGTGCTGACTTGACTATGACTTGCCCCCAAACTGCATGTGTTTACCATAAAGTGGGCATGTCTGTAAAGGGGAGACTCGTGGGTACCCATAGAAACCATTTTCATTCACAAATCTGGAGGTCAAAGGTCAAGGGACCCCTTTGAAAATGTTTGTTATTTTATTGCTCCACTATTTCTCCAAAAGGTCTAAATACATGTGCAGCAGCTAGTTTCATTTTGTCGTAAACAATTTTTCACACCTTCTTTTTATAGTTTCCACAGAGCTTTGACTTCAAATGCCTCATGATTTTCACCACAGTAGTTCTCAGACCACACTGTGTCTCTTCCTGTCAAACAAGTGATGTGTACGCCACTCCCTCCTCCGTCCACAGACCAAGTAAGTTTGAAGTCATCGGTGTCCTTTCTGAGTCCTCCATCACACATTAAGCACACTCTTTTCCTCTCAGAAAAAAATAAGAAATATAGACACGAGAGAGAAACTGAAAGAATCATGAGCGAAAAAATACAGAGACATTATTTTGAATGTATTTCTTTTCATTGAATCACCCCACGAACAGCTAATTAGACTAGCAACTAATAAGATTAATGACATAAAGCATGAGTTTCTGTTGCTTCCTGGGTCTATCTGGTGGCAGCGTACACAACATGTGACTCCATCTCTCTCTCAGGTGCAGGCCTGCGGCTTCTTTTTGGCTTTGCCTGGAAACTTAGAGCTGCGTAGTTCAGTTCATCTGAGCCCATATTCTGTAATTCAGAGTAGTTAGAGTCACATACGGTATCACACACACACACACACACACACACACACACACAACTGAGTCTTCTGAAAATCTGTATTTGTGGGTTGTTCCACAAAGGAATCATTTAAACATAGGATTTAGGAACCTTAGGAGTTGTATGTATGCTCTCACGATCTGCAAGGTAAAATGACTGTTTTCTTGAATGGAGTCCCTTTCCGACGGGAAGCTGAAGCCGTTATATTGCTCTCTTCAAAGCCACCAGACTCCATTCACAAAAACAGTAATTTTACCTCGCAGATCACAGGAGCTGCTGGTCTATCGCTGCTCGATCGGTTAGTTTGTTTGTGTTATTGTGTGACTTTCGGCGCCAAACTAAAGTGGCGTCCACAAAGCAGTATATTGCTTAGCTTGACCGCCATCTAAGTTACTGTTTGTAATGTTAATAACTGAACATAAGGATGTTTATATACTGTACATGTAGCATCGTCATCATGCAGACATATGTCAGGTCACAAGGGAAAAGGTTTTTAGAAGGGCTTGGGAAAATAGCATGTTGACGCTAAAACATACATAGTTTGACCAAAAATTCTGTTTACTGATTGAAAGTTCTTTAAACAATAGGATATTGGCCAGATTGTATGACAAAAGCTCATCAACAGAACTAAAAATGATTGGTTATACTAAAACATTTTAAATAACAGTTTTGTAACTGTATGTAACGGCATGGTGGAAACTCTTTCTTCACAAAAAAATTAGATTGATATTAAATTAAAGTTAATGAACCTCAACTGTTAAAACTCGGGACAAAGATCATTAACAGACATATCATGTGTTTAAATGCAACTTTAAAACCATAGCACAGTTTTATTTAAGTTAATGGTGAGTTCACCTTGTTTCTTTCTGGCTGTGGCTCCTCATTCACAGCTAAATGGAAAAAGACGAAAGTGTGATTAGTTCATTATTACTGATCATATATTTTGATTTAGATTTTTCCATCGTGTGTAACAAATTGTAAATCTGCTGTACCTGTCTGAAGTTTCCTGACTTTAACAGCCAGAACAACGACGACTATGGTGAGGGAAACGGTCAGACCAACCAGGATCAAACTCATTAGGTTTGCCGTTACATCAAACTCCTCTACAAGAATGATGATAGAATTAGTCTCTATTTTTTAAAGACGTGGTTCAGATTGAAATTACTGGCTCGGTGGTAACTTGCACAATGAAAAAGGAGAATCTTACTTTCAGTCTTACAAACCACTTCACCATCAGATTCGCCATTACCTTTTAAAAAAAAAATCTTTTGACACATATTGGTTTCTTATTTGTCTTTATGCTGTTTAAATGCAATAAATGTGAGATGTACTGTAAATATGACAGTCTTACCTTGAACGATTAAATGTGTTGCATCGGCAATGACGGTATTTGCTTTCACGTAGATTCCACAGAAATACAGTCCAGAGTCAGATAAATCCACTCGCTTGATTTTAAGAAAGACAGTGGACTTGTTGGAGCTCATTTCAAATTTTTCTTTTTGAAATCCAACACAGAACGAAGCTTCACCTTCAGACCCGTACATAGAGGAGATGCAGCTGGGCTTGGTTCTGTTGATCACTCTGAACCAGTCCATCTGAGTTTGACCGCTGTAAATGTTGGTGCACGTCAGTGTGACTTCATCACCAGACTGAACCTCCACAGTCTGAGACTCAAAACCTGAGATGGAGCCTGAAACAAACAACCCTAAGCTTGTAATGCAACAGTTACTGTAATAAGACAACAACAACAAGAATAAATTCAGTTCTAATTTCCAAGTTCATATTCTGGTGGGTTACTGGTTACATGGTTTGGTGTCAGTACTTACTGAGGCTGCAGAGAAGTAAAGCTGTTATCAAGGTGAAGCTCCTCATTGTGCGTTTAACCGCGTCACTGCAGGGATAGTTTGTACCGCTGAGCTCTTATAAAAGGGTTTAGAGAGGCGGGGTTTGTTTTTCATCTTGCTGCTCACATTTGCTCAATGCAAAAAACTTTGAAATGTGACTTCACAGGAAAGTTTGGTGGTAGGAGAGTCAAAGTTATATCTGTGTCAGACGCTATTTGAGACAAAAGTTGCCACAAAGAATTGTAGATGCTTAAACAACACGACTCCTACAGCTGTCATTGAAAGCATCCTCACCTAACCCGTAACAGTCTGCTCTGGTATGACATACTGTATGAAATATGACAAGAAAAACAAAGCGACGCACCTGTCGTGTCATATTTTTATGCTTGATGCTGCGATGTCCGGATGCACTGTTTTAGATTTGTGTTTGGGAGTGGGAAAATATGCTTGCTTTATGCAAATATATGTATATATTTATTATTGTAAATCAATTAACAACACAAAAAAATGACAGATATTGTCCAGAAACCGTCACAGGTACTGCATTTAGCATAACAAATGTGCTCAAATCATAACATGGCAAACTGCAGCCCAACAGGCAACAACAGCTGTCAGTGTGTCAGTGTGCTGACTTGACTATGACTTGTCCCCAAACTGCATGTGATTATCATAAAGTGGGCATGTCTCTAAAGGGGAGACTCGTGGGTACAAAGAGAACCCATTTTCATTCACAAATCTGGAGGTCAAAGGTCAAGGGACCCCTTTTGAAAATGTTTGTTATTTTATTGCTTCACTATTTCTCCAAAAGGTCTAAATACATGTGCAGCAGCTAGTTTCATTTTGTCGTAAACAATTTTTCACACCTTGTTTTTATAGTTTCCACAGAGCTTTGACTTCAAATGCCTCATGATTTTCACCACAGTAGTTCTCAGAGCACACTGTGTCTCTTCCTGTCAAACAAGTGATGTGTACGCCACTCCCTCCTCCGTCCACAGACCAAGTAAGTTTGAAGTCATCAGTGTCCTTTCTGAGTCCTCCATCACACATTAAGCACACTCTTTTCCTCTCAGAAAAAATAAGAAATATAGACACGAGAGAGAAACTGAAAGAATCATGAGCGAGAAAATACAGAGACATTATTTTAAATGTATTTATTTCCATTGAATCACCCCACGAACAGCTAATTAGACTAACAACTAATAAGATTAATGACATAAAGCATGAGTTTCTGTTGCTTCCTGGGTCTATCTGGTGGCAGCGTACACAACATGTGGCTCCATCTCTCTCTCAGGTGCAGGCCTGCGACTTCTTTTTGGCTTTGCCTGGAAACTTAGAGCTGCGTAGTTCAGTTCATCTGAGTCCATATTCTGTAATACAGAGTATTTAGAGTCACATACGGTATCACACACACACACACACACACGCACACACACACACACACACAGCTGAGTCTTACAAAAAATCTGTATTTGTAGGTTGTTCCACAAAGGAATCATTTAAACATAGGATTTAGGAACCTTAAGAGTTGTATGTATGCTCCCACGATCTGCAAGGTAAAATGACTGTTTTCTTGAATGGAGTCCCTTTCCGACGGGAAGCTGAAGCCGTTATATTGCTCTCTTCAAAGCCACCAGACTCCATTCACAAAAACAGTAATTTTACCTCACAGATCACAGGAGCTGCTGGTCTATCGCTGCTCGATCGGTTAGTTTGTTTGTGTTATTGTGTGACTTTCGGCGCCAAACTAAAGTGGCGTTCACAAAGCAGTACATTGCTTCGCTTGACCGCCATCTGAGTTACTGTTTGTAATGTTAATAACTGAACATAAGGATGTATATATACTGTATATGTAGCATCGTCATCATGCAGACATATGTCAGGTCACAAGGGAAAAGGTTTTTAGAAGGGCTTGGGAAAATAGCATGTTGACGCTAAAACATACATAGTTTGACCAAAATTCTGTTTACTGATTGAAAGTTCTTTAAACAATAGGTTATTGGCCAGATTGTATGACGAAAGCTCATTAACAGAACTAAAAATGATTGGTGATATTAAACATTTTTAAATAACAGTTTTGTAACTGTATGTAACGGCATGGTGGAAACTCTTTCTTCACAAAAAAATTAGATTGATATTAAATTAAAGTTAATGAACCTCAACTGTTAAAACTCAGGACAAAGATCATTAACAGACATATCATGTATTTAAATGCAACTTTAAAACCATAGCACAGTTTTATTTAAGTTAATGGTGAGTTCACCTTGTTTCTTTCTGGCTGTGGCTCCTCATTCACAGCTAAATGGAAAAAGACGAAAGTGTGATTAGTTCATTATTACTGATCAGATACTTTGCTTTAGATTTTTCCATCATGTGTAACAAATTGTAAATCTGCTGTACCTGTCTGAAGTTTCCTGACTTTAACAGCCAGAACAACGACGACTATGGTGAGGGAAACGGTCAGACCACCCAGGATCAAACTCATTAGGTTTGCCGTTACATCAAACTCCTCTACAAGAACGACGATAGAATTAGATTCTATTTTTTAAAGACGTGGTTAAGATTGAAATTACTGGCTCGGTGGTAACTTGCACAATGAAAAAGGAAAATCTTACTTTCAGTCTTAAAATCCACTTCACCATCAGATTCATCATCGCCTTTAAAAAAAATTAAAATTTTTGACACGTATTGGTTTCTTATTTGTCTTTATGCTGTTTTAATGCAATAAATGTGAGATGTATGTAAATATGACAGTCTTACCTTGAACGATTAAATGTGTTGCACTGGCAATGACTATATGTGGGTCCACGTAGAATCCACAGAAATACAGTCCAGAGTCAGATAAATTCACTCGCTTGATTTTAAGAAAGACAGTGGACTTGTTGGAGCTCATTTCAAATTTTTCTTTTTGAAATCCAACACAGTACGAAACTTTACTCTGAGACCAGTACGTAGCGGAGATGCAGCTGGGTTTGGTTCTGTTGATCAGTCTGAACCACTCTGTAAAAGTTGGACTGCTGGCAATGTTGTTGCACGTCAGTGTGACTTCTTCACCAGACTGAACCTCCACAGTCTGAGACTCAGAACCTGAGACAGAGCCTGAAACAAACAACCCTAAGCTTGTAATGCAACAGTTACTGTAATAAGACAAAAACAACAACAAGAATAAATTCAGTTCTAATTTGCAAGTTCATATTCTGGTGGGTTACTGGTTACATGGTTTGGTGCCAGTACTTACTGAGGCTGCAGAGAAGTAAAGCTGTTATCAAGGTGAAGCTCCTCATTGTGCGTTTAATCGCGTCACTGCAGGGATAGTCTGTACCGCTGAGCTCTTATAAAAGGGTTTAGAGAGGCGGGGTTTCTTTTTCATCTTGCTACTCACCTTTACCCGAATGCAAACACTTTGAAATATGACTTCACAGGAAATCCTCACCTAACCTGTAACAGTCTGCTCTGGTATGACATACTGTATGAAATATGACAAGAAAACAAAGCGACGCACCTGTCGCGTCATATTTTTATGCTTGATGCTGCGATGTCTGGATGCACTGTTTTAGATTTGTGTTTGGGAGTGGACAAATATGCTGCTTTATGCAAATGTATGCATATATTTAATATTGGAAATCAATTAACAACACAGAACAATGACAAATATTGTCCAGAAACCCTCACAGGTACTGCATTTAGCATAAAAAAACATGCTCAAATCACAACATGGCAAACTGCAGCCCAACAGGCAACAACAGCTGTCAGTGTGTCAGTGTGCTGACTTGACTATGACTTGTCCCCAAACTGCATGTGATTACCATAAAGTGGGCATATCTGTAAAGGGGAGACTCGTGGGTACAAAGAGAACCCATTTTCATTCACAAATCTGGAGGTCAAAGGTCAAGGGACCCCTTTGAAAATGTTTGTTATTTTATTGCTTCACTATTTCTCCAAAAAGTCTAAATACATTTACAGCAGCTAGTTTCATTTTGTCGTAAACAAGTTTTCACACGTTCTTTTTATAGTTTCCACAGAGCTTTGACTTCAAATGCCTGATGATTTTCACCACAGTAGTTCTCAGACCACTCTGTGTCTCTTCCTGTCAAACAAGTGATGTGTACGCCACTCCCTCCTCCGTCCACAGACCAAGTAAGTTTGAAGTCATCAGTGTCCTTTCTGAGTCCTCCATCACACATTAAGCACACTCTTTTCCTCTCAGAAAAAAATAAGAAATATAGACACGAGAGAGAAACTGAAAGAATCATGAGCGAGAAAATACAGAGACATTATTTTAAATGTATTTCTTTCAATTGAATCACCCCACGAACAGCTAATTAGACTAACAACTAATAAGATTAATGACATAAAGCATGAGTTTCTGTTGCTTCCTGGGTCTATCTGGTGGCAGCGTACACAACATGTGGCTCCATCTCTCTCTCAGGTGCAGGCCTGCGGCTTCTTTTTGGCTTTGCCTGGAAACTTAGAGCTGCGTAGTTCAGTTCATCTGAGCCCAGATTCTGTAATTCAGAGTATTTAGAGTCACATACGGTATCACACAAAAACACACACACACACACACACACACACACACACAAACACACACACACACAGCTGAGTCTTCCAAAAATCTGTATTTGTGGGTTGTTCCACGAAGGAATCATTTAAACATAGGATTTAGGAACCTTAAGAGTTGTATGTATGCTCCCACGATCTGCAAGGTAAAATGACTGTTTTCTTGAATGGAGTTCCTTTCCGACGGAAAACTGAAGCCGTTATATCGCTCTCTTCAAAGCCACCAGACTCCATTCACAAAAACAGTAATTTTACCTCGCAGATCACAGGAGCTGCTGGTCTATCGCTGCATCGATCGGTTCGTTTGTTTGTGTTATTGTGTGACTTTCGGCGCCAAACTAAAGTGGCGTCCACAAAGCAGTATATTGCTTAGCTTGACCGCCATCTAACTTACTGTTTGTGATGTTAATAACTGAACATAAGGATGTTTATATACTGTACATGTAGCATCGTCATCATGCAGACATATGTCAGGTCACAAGGGAAAACATTTTTTGAAGGGCTTGGGAAAATAGCATGTTGACGCTAAAACATGCATAGTTTGACCAAAAATTCTGTTTACTGATTGAAAGTTCTTTAAACAATAGGATACTGGCCAGATTGTATGACAAAAGCTCATCAACAGAACTAAAAATGATTGGTTATACTAAAACATTTTAAATAACAGTTTTGTAACTGCATGTAACGGCATGGTGGAAACTCTTTCTTCACAAAAAAATTAGATTGAGATTAAATTAAAGTTAATGAACCTCAACTGTTAAAGCCCAGGACAAAGATCATTAACAGACATATCATGTGTTTAAATGCATCTTTAAAACCACAACACAGTTTTATTTAAGTTAATGGTGAGTTCACCTTGTTTCTTTCTGGCTGCGGCTCCTCATTCACAGCTAAATGGCAAAAGACGAAAGTGTGATTAGTTCATTATTACTGATCAGATACTTTGCTTTAGATTTTTCCATCATGTGTAACAAATTCTAAATCTGCTGTACCTGTCTGAAGTTTCCTGACTTTAACAGCCAGAACAACGACGACTATGGTGAGGGAAACGGTCAGACCACCCAGGATCAAACTCATTAGGTTTGCCGTTACATCAAACTCCTCTACAAGAACAATGATAGAATTAGACTCTATTTTTTGAAGACGTGGTTAAGATTGAAATTACTGGCTCGGTGGTAACTTGCACAATGAAAAAGGAGAAACTTACTTTCAGTCTTAAATTCCACTTCACCATCAGATTCACCATCACCTTTAAATTTTTTTTGTTTTGACACATATTGGTTTCTTATTTGTCTTTATGCTGTTTTAATGCAAAAAATGTGAGATGTATGTAAATATGACAGTCTTACCTTGAACGATTAAATGTGTTGCACTGACAATGACGGTATGTTGGTCCTTGTAGATTCCACAGAAATACAGTCCAGAGTCAGATAAATCCACTCGCTTGATTTTAAGAAAGACAGTGGAGTTCTTGGAGCTCATTTCAAATTTTTCTTTTTGAAATCCATCACAGAGCAAAGCTTCACCATTAGACCCGTACATAGAGGAGATGCAGCTGGGCTTGGTTCTGTTGATCAGTCTGAACCACTCCTTACGAGTTGGAATTTTGAAAATGTTGTTGCACGTCAGTGTGACTTCATCACCAGACTGAACCTCCACAGTCTGAGACTCAGAACCTGAGACGGAGCCTGAAACAAACAACCCTAAGCTTGTAATGCAACAGTTACTGTAATAAGACAACAACAACAACAAGAATACATTCAGTTCTAAATTGCAAGTTTATATTCTGGTGGGTTACTGGTTACATGGTTTGATGTTAGTACTTACTGAGGCTGCAGAGAAGTAAAGCTGTTAAGGTGAAGCTCCTCATTGTGCGTTCAATCGCGTCACTGCAGGGATAGTTTGTACCGCTGAGCTCTTATAAAAGGGTTTAGAGAGGCGGGGTTTGTTTTTCATCTTGCTGCTCACATTTGCCGAATGAAAAAACTTTGAAATGTGACTTCAATACAAAGATCAGATCTCAATGCGTCCTCAATGCGTCTTGGGTGTGTTCACACCTGTATTTAGAGCTGTCCACTTGTGATCCGATCACTGAGGACGCATATTAATAACAGGTGTGAACAGCGCCTAAGTCTCGACTTCACCATCATCAGTGTCCCTTGTGGCTCCTCCTCATCAAACATATTTGATGCTTGATGAAGATGGGAGGCAGACAAAGTAAGAAAGATGGAGACTTTTTGCAGAGAGAGAGAGAGACAGAAAGAAAGAGGGATGCAACTGACCATGAGTATAGGAACTTTTTTTAACAAAATACCAGCCACGGACTCTGGCAGTATTAATAAGATAAAGCATCTGTTCTATAGGGCTGTCAATCGATTACAATATTTAATTGCATGATTCTTCATCGTGATTAATCACAAATTAACCAAATTAAAGGGAGATTTGTCAAGTATTTAATACTCTTATCAACATAGGAGTGGACAAATATGCTGCTTTATGTAAATGCATGTATATATTTATTATTGGAAATCAATTAACAACACAAAACAATGATAAATATAGTCCAGAAACCCTCACAGGTACTGCATTTAGCATAACAAATACACTCAAATCATAACATGGCAAACTGCAGCCCAACAGGCAACAACAGCCGTCAGTGTGCTGACTTGACTATGACTATTCACATGTCTTGAGGTCAGAGGTCAAGGGACCCCTTTGAAAATGTCCGTGCCAGTTTTTCCTCGCCAAAATTTAGCACTAGTTTGGAGCGTTATTTAGCCTCCTTCATGACAAGCTAGTATGTCATGGTTGGTACTGATGGATTCCTTAGGTTTCTAGTTTCTAATGATATCAGTATCTTCTTTCATAGCTCTGTAGCTGTAAAAATTTTGCCCGCTACAACCTCCGAAAGATCGATTGCGTTAATGCGTTAAAGAAATTAGTGGTGTTAAAACAAATTTGCATTAACGCCTCAATACAGTGTCTTCCGGAGTCTATCTGCTGGCAGCATAAACAACACGAGTCTCCACTTCTCTCTCTGATGCAGGCCTCCTGTTCCTTATTGTCTCCGGAAGGAACCTCAGCGCTGCAGAGTTCAGCTCATCAGAGCCCAGATTCTGTAAATCAATAAAGTGTTTTTTAGGGTCACATACTGTATCTCACACGTTGTAACTGAGTGTTTCTGCAAATACAGGCATTTTTAAGTCCCAGCAATGAATTCTGGATTTATGTTAAACTTTGCAGTGCAATGCTTGATAAATATAGTGTTATTATCCATCTTGACATAACAAATAATTACTAATAATGTAATTTAATCAAATATATGAAGCATTTTATGGGTCCAAACACAACTTTTCTTTGTATCCTACAACTGTGATTCCAATGTTGAAATACATAAAATGAGCTAATTCAATTATAATTTGACATTATTTCAAATTGAATTGTTTCATATACATATTACTTTTACACCATATTAAAACTAGTTTTTGTTTACAAATAAATTAAATTAAAGTTAATGAACCTCAACTGTTAAAGCCCAGGACAAAGATCATTAACAGACATATCATGTGTTTCGATGCAACTTTAAAACCATAACACAGTTTTATTTAAGTTAATGGTGAGTTCACCTTGTTTCTTTCTGGCTGCGGCTCCTCATTCACAGCTAAATGGCAAAAGACAAAAGTGTGATTAGTTCATTATTACTGATCATATACTTTGCTTTAGATTTTTCCATCATGTATAACAAATTGTAAATCTGCTGTACCTGTCTGAAGTTTCCTGACTTTAACAGCCAGAACAACGACGACTATGGTGAGGGAAACGGTCAGACCACCCAGGATCAAGCTCATTAGGTTTGCCGTTCCATCAAACTCCTCTACAAGAACAATGATAGAATTAGACTCTATTTTTTGAAGACGTGGTTCAGATTGAAATTACTGGCTCGGTGGTAACTTGCACAATGAAAAAGGAGAATCTTACTTTCAGTCTTAAAATCCACTTCACCATCAGATTCACCATCACCTTTAAAAAAACATTTTTTGACACGTATTGGTTTCTTATTTGTCTTTATGCTGTTTTATTGCAATAAATGTGAGACGTATGTTAATATGACAGTCTTACCTTGGACAATTAAAAGTGTTGCATCGCCAATGACGGTATGTTGGTCCACGTAGAATCCACAGAAATACAGTCCAGAGTCAGATAAATCCACTCGCTTGATTTTAAGAAAGACAGTGGAGTTGTTGGAGCTCATTTCAAATCCATTTTTAAATCCAACACAGTACGCAGCTTCATCATCAGACTTGTACTTTGAGGAGATGCAGCTGGGCTTGGTTCTGTTGCTCAGTCTGAACCACTCCGTCTGAGCTGGAATTCTGGTAATGTTGGTGCACGTCAGTGTGACTTCAACACCAGACTGAACCTCCACAGTCTGAGACTCAGAACCTGAGACGGAGCCTGAAACAAACAACCCTAAGCTTGTAATGCAACAGTTACTGTAATAAGACAATAACAACAACAAGAATAAATTCAGTTCTAATTTGCAAGTTCATATTCTGGTGGGTTACTGGTTACATGGTTTGGTGTCAGTACTTACTGAGGCTGCAGAGAAGTAAAGCTGTTATCAAGGTGAAGCTCCTCATTGTGCGTTTAATCGCGTCACTGCAGGGATAGTTTGTACCGCTGAGCTCTTATAAAAGGGTTTAGAGAGGCGGGGTTTGTTTTTCATCTTGCTACTCACATTTGCCGAATGCAAAAACTTTGAAATATGACTTCACAGGAAAGGTTGGTGGTAGGAGAGTCAAAGTTATATCTGTGTCAGACGCTATTTGAGACAAAAGTTGCCACAAAGAGTTGTAGATGCTTAAACAACACGACTCCTACAGCTGTCATTGAAAGCATCCTCACCTAACCCGTAACAGTCTGCTCTGGTATGACATACTGTATGAAATATGACAAGAAAAACAAAGCGACGCACCTGTCGTGTCATATTTTTATGCTTGATGCTGCGATGTCTGGATGCACTGTTTTAGATTTGTGTTTGGGAGTGGGCAAATATGCTGCTTTATGCAAATATATGTATATATTTATTATTGTAAATCAATTAACAACACAAAAAAATGACAGATATTGTCCAGAAACCCTCACAGGTACTGCATTTAGCATAACAAATGTGCTCAAATCATAACATGGCAAACTGCAGCCCAACAGGCAACAACAGCTGTCAGTGTGTCAGTGTGCTGACTTGACTATGACTTGTCCCCAAACTGCATGTGATTATCATAAAGTGGGCATGTCTGTAAAGGGGAGACTCGTGGGTACAAAGAGAACCCATTTTCATTCACAAATCTGGAGCTCAAAGGTCAAGAGACCCCTTTGAAAATGTTTGTTATTTTATTGCTTCACTATTTCTCCAAAAGGTCTAAATACATGTGCAGCAGCTAGTTTCATTTTGTCGTAAACAATTTTTCACACCTTCTTTTTATAGTTTCCACAGAGCTTTGACTTCAAATGCCTCATGATTTTCACCACATTAGTTCTCAGAGCACACTGTGTCTCTTCCTGTCAAACAAGTGATGTGTACGTCACTCCCTCCTCCGTCCACAGACCAAGTAAGTTTGAAGTCATCAGTGTCCTTTCTGAGTCCTCCATCACACATTAAGCACACTCTTGTCCTCTCAGAAAAAAATAAGAAATATAGACACGAGAGAGAAACTGAAAGAATCATGAGCGAGAAAATACAGAGACATTATTTTAAATGTATTTATTTCCATTGAATCACCCCACGAACAGCTAATTAGACTAACAACTAATAAGATTAATGACATAAAGCATGAGTTTCTGTTGCTTCCTGGGTCTATCTGGTGGCAGCGTACACAACATGTGGCTCCATCTCTCTCTCAGGTGCAGGCCTGCGGCTTCTTTTTGGCTTTGCCTGGAAACTTAGAGCTGCGTAGTTCAGTTCATCTGAGCCCATATTCTGTAATTCAGAGTATTTACAGTCACATACGGTATCTCTCACACACACACACACACACACACACACACACACACACAGCTGAGTCTTCCAAAAATCGGTATTTGTGGGTTGTTTAACGAAGGAATCATTTAAACATAGGATTTAGGAACCTTAGGAGTTGTATGTATGTATGCTCCCATGATCTACAAGGTAAAATGAATGTTTTCTTGAATGGAGTCTGGTAGCTTTGAAGAGAGCAAAGTTAACGGCTTCAGTTCCCTGACGGCGAGGTAAAGCAGCTGTGGACGGGAACGGCAGAAAAACGTATTTTAGCCACCTAAAAAATTCAATATCAGTTTAAATGTATATTTAGAATATTTTCACAGCTTAACCTCGCCGTCAGGCGGCACTTTCCTACGGGAAACTGAAGCCGTTATATTGCTCTCTTCAAAGCCACCAGACTCCATCCACAAAAACACTTATTCTACCTCGCAGATCACAGGAGTTGCCGGTCTATTGCTGCATTGATCGTTTAGTTTGTTTGTGTTATTGTGTGACTTTCGGCGCCAAACTAAAGTGGCGTCCACAAAGCAGTACATTGCTTAGCGTCTGCTTCTCCAAACTTGGAGTGTGCCGACTGCCATCTAAGTTACTGTATGTAACGTTAATACATTGACTATAAGGGTGTGTATATATACTGTACATGTAGCAGCGTCATCATGCAGAAACCTACATCGGGTCGCATCGGAAAAAGTCTTTAGAAGGGCTTGGGAAAATAGCACGTTGACGCTGAAACATACGTAGTTTGACCAAAATTTGAATGTTCGGATTTGAACACATAAGTAACACCACTGGGAACGAACAAAAATAATGGATCCGCCCTTTAAATTAAAACTAGGAAAAATCTGTTTACTGATAGAAAGTTGTTAAAACAATAGGATATTGGCCAGATTGTATGACAAAAGCTCATCAACAGAACTCAAATTGATTGGTTATATTAAAACATTTTAAATAACAGTTTTGTAACTGTATGTAACGGCATGGCGGAAACTCTCTCTTGACAAAAAAATTTGATTGAGATTAAAGTTAATAACCCTCAACTGTTAAAGCCCAGGACAAAGATCATTAACAGACATATCATGTGTTTAAATGCAACTTTAAAACCATAGCACAGTTTTATTTAAGTTAATGGTGAGTTCACCTTGTTTCTTTCTAGCTGTGGCTCCTCATTCACAGCTAAATGGCAAAAGACGAAAGTGTGATTAGTTCATTATTACTGATCAGATACTTTGCTTTAGATTTTTCCATCATGTGTAACAAATTCTAAATCTGCTGTACCTGTCTGAAGTTTCCTGACTTTAACAGCCAGAACAACGACGACTATGGTGAGGGAAACGGTCAGACCACCCAGGATCAAACTCATTAGGTTTGCCGTTACATCAAACTCCTCTACAAGAACGATGATAGAATTAGATTTTATTTTTTAAAGACGTGGTTAAGATTGAAATTACTGGCTCGGTGGTAACTTGCACAATGAAAAAGGAGAAACTTACTTCCAGTCTTAAAATCCACTTCACTATCAGATTCACCATCACCTTTAAATTTTTTTTGTTTTGACACGTATTGGTTTCTTATTTGTGTTTATGCTGTTTTAATGCAAAAAATGTGAGATGTATGTAAATATGACAGTCTTACCTTGAACGATTAAATGTGTTGCACTGACAATGACGGTATGTTGGTCCTTGTAGATTCCACAGAAATACAGTCCAGAGTCAGATATATTCACTCGCTTGATTTTAAGAAAGACAGTGGAGATGTTGGAGCTCATTTCAAATTTTTCTTTTTGATATCCAACACAGAACGAAGCTTCACCATCAGACCTGTACATAGAGGAGATGCAGCTGGGCTTGGCTCTGTTGATCAGTCTGAACCACTCCTTACGAGTTGGAATTTTGAAAATGTTGTTGCACGTCAGTGTGACTTCATCACCAGACTGAACCTCCACAGTCTGAGACTCAGAACCTGAGACGGAGCCTGAAACAAACAGCCCTAAGCTTGTAATGCAACAGTTACTGTAATAAGACAACAACAACAACAAGAATAAATTCAGTTCTAATTTGCAAGTTTATATTCTGGTGGGTTACTGGTTACATGGTTTGGTGTCAGTACTTACTGAGGCTGCAGAGAAGTAAAGCTGTTATCAAGGTGAAGCTCCTCATTGTGCGTTCAATCGCGTCACTGCAGGGATAGTTTGTACCGCTGAGCTCTTATAAAAGGGTTTAGAGAGGCGGGGTTTGTTTTTCATCTTGCTGCTCATATTTGCCAAATGCAAAAACTTGAAATATAACTTCAATACAAAGATCAGATCTCAATGCGTCCTCAATGCGTCTTGGGTGTGTTCACACCTGTATTTACAGCTGTCCACTTGTGATCCGATCACTGAGGACGCATATTAATACCAGGTGTGAACAGGGCCTAAGTCTTGACTTCACCATCATCAGTGTCCCTTGTGGCTCCTCCTCATCAAACATATTTGATGCTTGATGAAGATGGGAGGCAGACAAAATAAGAAAGATGGAGACTTTTTGCAGAGAGAGAGAGAGACAGAAAGAAAGAGGGATGAAACTGACCATGAGTATAGGAACTTTATTAAACAAAATACCAGCCACGGACGCTGGCAGTATTAATAAGATAAAGCATCTGTTCTATAGGGCTGTCAATCGATTACAATATTTAATTGCATGATTCTTCATCGGGATTAATCACAAATTAACCAAATTAAAGGGAGATTTGTCAAGTATTTAATACTCTTATCAACATGGGAGTGGACAAATATGCTGCTTTATGTAAATGTATGTATATATTTATTATTGGAAATCAATTAACAACACAAAACAATGATAAATATAGTCCAGAAACCCTCACAGGTACTGCATTTAGCATAACAAATACACTCAAATCATAACATGGCAAACTGCAGCCCAACAGGCAACAACAGCCGTCAGTGTGCTGACTTGACTATGACTATTCACATGTCTTGAGGTCAGAGGTCAAGGGACCCCTTTGAAAATGTCCGTGCCAGTTTTTCCTCGCCAAAATTTAGCACTAGTTTGGAGCGTTATTTAGCCTCCTTCATGACTAGCTAGTATGACATGGTTGGTACTGATGGATTCCTAAGGTTTTGTAGTTTCTAATGATATCAGTATCTTCTTTCATAGCTCTGTAGCTGTAAAAGTTTTGCCCACTACAACCTCCGAAAGATCGATTGCGTTAATGCGTTAAAGAAATTAGTGGTGTTAAAACAAATTTGCATTAACGCCTCAATACAGTGTCTTCCGGAGTCTATCTGCTGGCAGCATAAACAACACAAGTCTCCACTTCTCTCTCTGATGCAGGCCTCCTGTTCCTTATTGTCTCTGGAAGGAACCTCAGCGCTGCAGAGTCCAGCTCATCAGAGCCCAGATTCTGTAAATCAATAAAGTGTTTTTTAGGGTCACATACTGTATCTCACACGTTGTAACTGAGTGTTTCTGCAAATACAGGCATTTTTAAGTCCCAGCAATGAATTTTGGATTGATGTTAAACTTTGCAGTGCAATGCTTGATAAATATAGTGTTATTATCCATCTACCCAACAAATAATTACTAATAATGTAATTTAATCAAATATATGAAGCATTTTATGGGTCCAAACACAACTTTTCTTTGTATCCTACAACTGTGATTCCAATGTTGAAATACATAAAATGAGCTAATTCAATTATAATTTGACATTATTTCAAATTGAATTGTTTCATATACATATTACTTTTACACCATATTAAAACTAGTTTTTGTTTACAAATAAATTAAATTAAAGTTAATGAACCTCAACTGTTAAAGCCCAGGACAAAGATCATTAACAGACATATCATGTGTTTAAATGCAACTTTAAAACCATAACACAGTTTTATTTAAGTTAATGGCGAGTTCACCTTGTTTCTTTCTGGCTGCGGCTCCTCATTCACAGCTAAATGGCAAAAGACGAAAGTGTGATTAGTTCATTATTACTGATCAGATACTTTGCTTTAGATTTTTCCATCATGTGTAACAAATTGTAAATCTGCTGTACCTGTCTGAAGTTTCCTGACTTTAACAGCCAGAACAACGACGACTATGGTGAGGGAAACGGTCAGACCACCCAGGATCAAACTCATTAGGTTTGCCGTTCCATCAAACTCCTCTACAAGAACGATGATAGAATTAGACTTTATTTTTTAAAACGTTGTTAAGATTGAAATTACTGGCTCAGTGGTAACTTGCACAATGAAAAAAGGAGAATCTTACTTTCAGTCTTAGAAACCACTTCACCATCAGATTCACCATTACCTTTAAAAAAAAAATTGTTTTGATGCGTATTGGTTTCTTATTTGTCTTTATGCTGTTTTGATGCAATAAATATGAGATGTACTGTAAATATGACAGTCTTACCTTGAACGATTAAATGTGTTGCATCGGCAATGACAGTATGTGCTTTCACGTAGAATCCACAGAAATACAGTCCAGAGTCAGATAAATCCACTCGCTTGATTTTAAGAAAGACAGTGGACTTGTTGGAGCTCATTTCAAATTTTTCTTTTTGAAATCCAACACAGTACGAAGCGTTACCATCAGGCCCGTACATAGAGGAGATGCAGCTGGGCTTGGTTCTGTTGATCAGTCTGAACCAGTCCATCTGAGTTTGACCGCTGGCAATGTTGTTGCACGTCAGTGTGACTTCATCACCAGACTGAACCTCCACAGTCTGAGACTCAGAACCTGAGACGGAGCCTGAAACAAACAACCCTAAGCTTGTAATGCAACAGTTACTGTAATAAGACAACAACAACAACAAGAATAAATTCAGTTCTAATTTGCAAGTTCATATTCTGGTGGGTTACTGGTTACATGGTTTGGTGTCAGTACTTACTGAGGCTGCAGAGAAGTAAAGCTGTTATCAAGGTGAAGCTCCTCATTGTGCGTTTAACCGCGTCACTGCAGGGATAGTTTGTACCGCTGAGCTCTTATAAAAGGGTTTAGAGAGGCGGGGTTTGTTTTTCATCTTGCTGCTCACATTTGCTCAATGCAAAAAACTTTGAAATATGACTTCACAGGAAAGGTTGGTGGTAGGAGAGTCAAAGTTATATCTGTGTCAGACGCTATTTGAGACAAAAGTTGCCACAAAGAATTGTAGATACTTAAACAACACGACTCCTACAGCTGTCATTGAAAGCATCCTCACCTAACCCTTAACAGTCTGCTCTGGTATGACATACTGTATGAAATATGACAAGAAAAACAAAGCGACGCACCTGTCGCGTCATATTTTTATGCTTGATGCTCGTGGGTACAAAGAGAACCCATTTTCATTCACATATCTTGAGGTCAAAGGTCAAGGGACCTCTTTGAAAATGGCAATGCCAGCTTTTCCTCGCCAAAAATTAATGTATGTTTGGAGCGTTATTTAGCCTTCTTCGAGCGGCACATTTTACAAACTATAATATTAGACAAATACGAAGAAGTTAAACACATAATCCAGACTAAAAGTAACACAGTTGAAGCTGCCAAATGCAGGAAGGACAGCTGGCAAAAGAAAGAATTGCCGATGTGTGAATGCGTAAATTAACAGACTTATTCAATTAACCCAATACTCAAAAGTCAGATATAGTCGGCTAGATGGGGCAGTGATATTATAAAAAGCTTTCAGAGGATAATGGATGAATAGAATACACTTCATTTTGCCCAATGTGGCGTGTATGAATATTTCAGCCCTCTTTCAGCTACGTCTCCGACTCCGGCGGTGTGAAACGGACTTGATAACAAGTAAAAAAATAAATATAAAAACATAATTTAAAGCGGTAAACACCCACAACATACAGCCAGCTGTCCTTCCTGCATTTGTCAGTTTAAACTGTGTTGTTTTTAGTCTGGATTATGACTGTAACTTCTTCGTCTTTCTGTAATATTATCATACGATCTGCGCACCGAGCTCTGATTGGTCAGTAGGCGGTGCTTTTGATCTCTTATCTGGAACATAACCTGCTCCGGAGCAGGTTAGGTGTTCAACATCAGTTACCATGGCGATCTATCCCGGTAAGAAGTGAACCACCGTCGTAAGGACTGAAAACCCTGAAGGTTAACCCTGAAGTGACCTCGCTAACCCTAAATCCTGCTTCGTAGTACAGGCCTCCGGTCTCCTGTGGGCTGCTCTGTTTTGAATCCAGATGTTGATGTGGTGTGTGAGGAAGTAAAGCAGTTAAATAAGTTTGTGTGAAGTGATGAGGAGTGGAGTGATTCAACAACGTCAGAAGAGATTGGTATACATGTTTTAAGGGATAGTTATTCTTGTTTGTCAGAATATCAGTTCTGTTGATGTTTGTGGTCACTGATGAAGACTTCCTGTGGTGGAGACTTTATATTTGACTCAGACAATGTTTGACAACCCAGGTTGGCTAATGTTTGTTATTTTATTCCTCCACTATTTCTCCAAAAAGTCTAAATACATGTACAGCAGCTAGTTTCATTTTGTCGTACCAGTTTTCACACTTTCTTTTTATAGTTTCCACAGAGCTTTGACTTCAAATGCCTCATGACTTTCACCACAGTAGTTCTCAGAGCACACTGTGTCTCTTCCTGTCAAACAAGTGATGTGTACGCCGCTCCCTCCTCCGTCCACAGACCAAGTAAGTTTGAAGTCATCAGTGTCCTTTCTGAGTCCTCCATCACACATTAAGCACACTCTTGTCCTCTCAGAAAAAAATAAGAAATATAGACACGAGAGAGAAACTGAAAGAATCATGAGCGAGAAAATACAGAGACATTATTTTAAATGTATTTCTTTCCATTGAATCACCCCACGAACAGCTAATTAGACTAGCAACTAATAAGATTAATGACATAAAGCATGAGTTTCTGTTGCTTCCTGGGTCTATCTGGTGGCAGCGTACACAACATGTGGCTCCATCTCTCTCTCAGGTGCAGGCCTGCGGCTTCTTTTTGGCTTTGCCTGGAAACTTAAAGCTGCGTAGTTCAGTTCATCTGAGTCCATATTCTGTAATTCAGAGTATTTAGAGTCACATACGGTATCACACAAAAACACACACACACACACACGCACACACACACACACACACAGCTGAGTCTTACAAAAATCTTTCTTGAATGGAGTCTGGTAGCTTTGAAGAGAGCAAAGATAACGGCTTCAGTTCCCTGACGGCGAGGTAAAGCAGCTGTGGACGGGAACGGCAGAAAAATTTATTTTAGCCACCTAAAAAATTCAATATCAGTTTAAATGTATATTTAGAATATTTTCACCGCTTTACATTGCCGTCAGGCGGCACTTTCCGACGGGAAACTGAAGCCGTTATATTGCTCTCTTCAAAGCCACCAGACTCCATTCACAAAAACAGTAATTTTACCTCGCAGATCACAGGAGCTGCTGGTCTATCGCTGCATCGATCGGTTAGTTTGTTTGTGTTATTGTGTGACTTTCGGCGCAGAACTAAAGTGGCGTTCACAAAGCAGTACATTGCTTAGCTTGACCGCCATCTAAGTTACTGTTTGTAATGTTAATAACTGAACATAAGGATGTGTATGTGTAGCATCGTCATCATGCAGACATATGTCAGGTTGCATGGGAAAACATTTTTTGAAGGGCTTGGGAAAATAGCATTTTGACGCAAAAACATACATAGTTTGACCAAAATTCTGTTTACTGATAGAAAGTTGTTAAAACAATAGGATATTGGCCAGATTGTATGACAAAAGCTCATCAACAGAACTAAAATTTATTGGTTATACTAAAACATTTTAAATAACAGTTTTGTAACTGCATGTAACGGCATGGTGGAAACTCTTTCTTGACAATTTTCTTTTATTGAGATTAAAGTTAATAACCCTCAACTGTTAAAACTTGGGACAAAGATCATTAACAGACATATCATGTGTTTAAATGCAACTTTAAAACCATAACACAGTTTTATTTAAGTTAATGGTGAGTTCACCTTGTTTCTTTCTGGCTGCGGCTCCTCATTCACAGCTAAATGGCAAAAGACGAAAGTGTGATTAGTTCATTATTACTGATCATATACTTTGCTTTAGATTTTTCCATCGTGTGTAACAAATTGTAAATCTGCTGTACCTGTCTGAAGTTTCCTGACTTTAACAGCCAGAACAACGACGACTATGGTGAGGGAAACGGTCAGACCAACCAGGATCAAAATCATTAGGTGTGCCGTTACATCAAACTCCTCTACAAGAACGATGATAGAATTAGACTCTATTTTTTAAAGACGTGGTTAAGATTGAAATTACTGGCTCGGTGGTAACTTGCACAATGAAAAAGGAGAATCTTACTTACTAAAATCCACTTTACCCTCAGATTCACCATCACCTTTAAAAAAAAAATGTTTTGACACGTATTGGTTTCTTATTTGTCTCTATGCTGTTTTAATGCAATAAATGCGAGATGTATGTAAATATGACATTTGACAGTCTTACCTTGAACGATTAAATGTGTTGAATCGGCAATGACAGTATGTGCTTTCACGTAGATTCCACAGAAATACAGTCCAGAGTCAGATAAATCCACTCGCTTGATTTTAAGAAAGACAGTGGAGATGTTGGAGCTCATTTCAAATTTTTCTTTTTGATATCCATCACAGAACGAAGCTTCATCATCATCCCAGTACATATAGGAGATACAGCTGGGCTTGGTTCTGTTGATCAGTCTGAACCACTCCATATGAGCTGGACGGCTGGTAATGTTGTTGCACGTCAGTGTGACTTCATCACCAGACTGAACCTCCACAGTCTGAGACTCAGAACCTGAGACGGAGCCTGAAACAAACAACCCTAAGCTTGTAATGCAACAGTTACTGTAATAAGACAACAACAACAACAAGAATACATTCAGTTCTAATTTGCAAGTTCATATTCTGGTGGGTTACTGGTTACATGGTTTGGTGTCAGTACTTACTGAGGCTGCAGAGAAGTAAAGCTGTTATCAAGGTGAAGCTCCTCATTGTGCGTTTAATCGCGTCACTGCAGGGATAGTTTGTACCGCTGAGCTCTTATAAAAGGGTTTAGAGAGGCGGGGTTTGTTTTTCATCTTGCTACTCACATTTGCCGAATGCAAAAACTTTGAAATATGACTTCACAGGAAAGTTTGGTGGTAGGAGAGTCAAAGTTATATCTGTGTCAGACGCTATTTGAGACAAAAGTTGCCACAAAGAGTTGTAGATGCTTAAACAACACGACTCCTACAGCTGTCATTGAAAGCATCCTCACCTAACCCGTAACAGTCTGCTCTGGTATGACATACTGTATGAAATATGACAAGAAAAACAAAGCGACGCACCTGTCGTGTCATATTTTTATGCTTGATGCTGCGATGTCTGGATGCACTGTTTTAGATTTGTGTTTGGGAGTGGGAAAATATGCTGCTTTATGCAAATATATGTATATATTTATTATTGTAAATCAATTAACAACACAAAAAAATGACAGATATTGTCCAGAAACCCTCACAGGTACTGCATTTAGCATAACAAATGTGCTCAAATCATAACATGGCAAACTGCAGCCCAACAGGCAACAACAGCTGTCAGTGTGTCAGTGTGCTGACTTGACTATGACTTGTCCCCAAACTGCATGTGATTATCATAAAGTGGGCATGTCTGTAAAGGGGAGACTCGTGGGTACAAAGAGAACCCATTTTCATTCACAAATCTGGAGCTCAAAGGTCAAGAGACCCCTTTGAAAATGTTTGTTATTTTATTGCTCCACTATTTCTCCAAAAGGTCTAAATACATGTGCAGCAGCTAGTTTCATTTTGTCGTAAACAATTTTTCACACCTTCTTTTTATAGTTTCCACAGAGCTTTGACTTCAAATGCCTCATGATTTTCACCACAGTAGTTCTCAGAGCACACTGTGTCTCTTCCTGTCAAACAAGTGATGTGTACGCCGCTCCCTCCTCCGTCCACAGACCAAGTAAGTTTGAAGTCATCAGTGTCCTTTCTGAGTCCTCCATCACACATTAAGCACACTCTTGTCCTCTCAGAAAAAAATAAGAAATATAGACACGAGAGAGAAACTTAAAGAATCATGAGCGAGAAAATACAGAGACATTATTTTAAATGTATTTATTTCCATTGAATCACCCCACGAACAGCTAATTAGACTAGCAACTAATAAGATTAATGACATAAAGCATGAGTTTCTGTTGCTTCCTGGGTCTATCTGGTGGCAGCGTACACAACATGTGGCTCCATCTCTCTCTCAGGTGCAGGCCTGCGGCTTCTTTTTGGCTTTGCCTGGAAACTGAGAGCTGCGTAGTTCAGTTCATCAGAGCCCATATTCTGTAATTCAGAGTATTTAGAGTCACATACGGTATCACACACACACACACACACACAGCTGAGTCCTCCAAAAATCTGTGGTTGTGGGTTGTTCCACGAAGGAATCATTTAAACATAGGATTTAGGAACCTTAAGAGTTGTATGTATGTATGCCCACACGATCTGCAAGGTAAAATGACTGTTTTCTTTAATGGAGTCTGGTAGCTTTGAAGAGAGCAAAGATAACGGCTTCAGTTCCCTGACGGCGAGGTAAAGCAGCTGTAGACGGGAACGGCAGAAACACGTATTTTAGCCACTTAAAAAATTCAATATCAGTTTAAATGTATATTTAGAATATTTTCACCGCTTTATATTGCTATCAGGCGGCACTTTCCGACGGGAAACTGAAGCCATTATATTGCTCTCTTCAAGCCACCAGACTCCATTCACAAAAACAATAATTTTACCTCGCAGATCACAGGAGTTGTTGGTCTATCGCTGCACGATCGGTTATTTTGTTTGTGTTATTGTGTGACTTTCGGCACCAAACTAAAGTGGCGTTCACAAAGCAGTACATTGCTTAGCTTGACCGCCATCTAAGTTACTGTTTGTAATGTTAATAACTGAACATAAGGATGTATATATACTGTACATGTAGCATCGTCATCATGCAGACATATGTCAGGTCGCATGGGAAAACGTTTTTAGAAGGGCTTGGGAAAATAGCATGTTGACGCTGAAACATACATAGTTTGACCAAAATTTGATTGTTCAGATTTGGATACATAAAGAATACCACTGGGAAGCTACAGGATGATATAAAAACCTCAAACAAAAGAAAATAATAGATTCGCCCTTTAAATTTAAGCTAGGAAAAATTCTGTTTACTGATTGAAAGTTGTTCAAACAATAGGATATTGGCCAGATTGTATGACAAAAGATCATCAACAGAACTAAAATTAATTGGTTATATTAAAACATTTTAAATAACAGTTTTGTAACTGTATGTAACGGCATGGCGGAAACTCTTTCTTGACAAAAAAATTAGATTAAGATTAAATTAACGTTAATAACCCTCAACTGTTAAAGCCCAGGACAAAGATCATTAACAGACATATCATGTGTTTAAATGCAACTTTAAAACCATAGCACAGTTTTATTTAAGTTAATGGTGAGTTCACCTTGTTTCTTTCTGGCTGCGGCTCCTCATTCACAGCTAAATGGCAAAAGACGAAAGTGTGATTAGTTCATTATTACTGATCAGATACTTTGCTTTAGATTTTTCCATCATGTGTAACAAATTCTAAATCTGCTGTACCTGTCTGAAGTTTCCTGACTTTAACAGCCAGAACAACGACGACTATGGTGAAGGAAACGGTCAGACCACCCAGGATCAAACTCATTAGGTTTGCCGTTACATCAAACTCCTCTACAAGAACAATGATAGAATTAGACTTTATTTTTTAAAGACGTGGTTAAGATTGAAATTACTGGCTCGGTGGTAACTTGCACAATGAAAAAGGAGAATCTTACTTACTAAAATCCACTTTACCCTCAGATTCACCATCACCTTTAAAAAAACATTTTTTTTGACAGTATTTGTTTCTTATTTGTCTTTATGCTGTTTTAATGCAATAAATGTGAGATGTATGTAAATATGACAGTCTTACCTTGAACGATTAAATGTGTTGCATCGGCAATGACGGTATGTGCTTTCACGTAGATTCCACAGAAATACAGTCCAGAGTCAGATAAATCCACTCGCTTGATTTTAAGAAAGACAGTGGAGATGTTGGAGCTCATTTCAAATCCATTTTGAAATCCATCACAGAACGAAGCTTCATCATCAGACCTGTACATAGAGGAGATGCAGCTGGGCTTAGCTCTGTTGATCAGTCTGAACCACTCCGCAAGAGCTGGACTGCTGGTATTGTTGGTGCACGTCAGTGTGACTTCATCACCAGACTGAACCTCCACAGTCTGAGACTCAGAACCTGAGACGGAGCCTGAAACAAACAACCCTAAGCTTGTAATGCAACAGTTACTGTAATAAGACAACAACAACAACAACAACAAGAATAAATTCAGTTCTAATTTGCAAGTTCATATTCTGGTGGGTTACTGGTTACATGGTTTGGTGTTAGTACTTACTGAGGCTGCAGAGAAGTAAAGCTGTTATCAAGGTGAAGCTCCTCATTGTGCGTTTAATTGCGTCACTGCAGGGATAGTTTGTACCGCTGAGCTCTTATAAAAGGGTTTAGAGAGGCGGGGTTTCTTTTTCATCTTGCTGCTCACCTTTACCCGAATGCAAAAACTTTGAAATATGACTTCACAGGAAAGTTTGGTGGTAGGAGAGTCAAAGTTATATCTGTGTCAGACGCTATTTGAGACAAAAGGGGCCACAAAGAATTATAGATGCTTAAACAACACGACTCCTACAGCTGTCATTGAAAGCATCCTCACCTAACCCTTAACAGTCTGCTCTGGTATGACATACTGTATGAAATATGACAAGAAAACAAAGAGACTCACCTGTCGCGTCATATTTTTATGCTTGATGCTGCGATGTCCGGATGCACTGTTTTAGATTTGTGTTCGGGAGTGGGCAAATATGCTGCTTTATGCAAATGTATGTATATATTTATTATTGGAAAACAATTAACAACACAGAACAATGACAAATATTGTCCAGAAACCCTCACAGGTACTGCATTTAGCATACAAAATGTACTCAAATCATAACATGGCAAACTGCAGCCCAACAGGCAACAACAGCTGTCAGTGTGTCAGTGTGCTGACTTGACTATGACTTGCCCCAAACTGCATGTGATTATCATAAAGTGGACATGTCTGTAAAGGGGAGACTCGTGGGTACAAAGAGAACCCATTTTCATTCATATATCTTGAGGTCAAAGGTCAAGGGACCCCTTTGAAAATGTCAATGCCAGTTTTTCCTCGCCAAAAATGTATGTATGTTTCGAGCGTTATTTAGCCTTCTTCGAGCGGCACATTTTACAAACTATAATATTAGACAAATACGAAGAAGTTAAACACATAATCCAGACTAAAAGTAACACAGTTGAAGCTGCCAAATGCAGGAAGGACAGCTGGCAAAAGAAAGAATTGCCGATGTGTGAATGCGTAAATTAACAGACTTATTAATTTAACCCAATACTCAAAAGTCAGATATAGTCGGCTAGATAGGGCAGTGATATTATAAAAAGCTTTCAGAGGATAATGGATGAATAGAAAACACTTCATTTCGTCCAATGTGGTGTGTACGAATATTTCATCCTTCTCTCACCTGCTTCTCCGATTCCGGCGGTGTGAAACGGACTTGAGAACAAGTACAAAAATTAATATAAAAACATAATTCAAAGCGGTAAACACCCACAACATACAGCCAGCTGACCTTCCTGCATTTGTCAGTTTAAACTGTGTTGTTTGTAGTCTGGATTATGACTGTAACTTCTTCGTCTTTGTGTAATATTATCATACAATCTGCGCACCGAGCTCTGATTGGTCAGTGGGCGGTGCTTTTGATCTCTTATCTGGAACATAACCTGCTCCGGAGCAGGTTAGATGTTCAGCATCAGTTACCATGGCGATCTATCCCGGTAAGAATTGAACCACCATCGTAGGACTGAAAGCCCTGAAGGTTAACCCTGAAGTGACCTCGCTAACCCTAAATCCTGCTTTGTAGTACAGGCCTCCGGTCTCCTGTGTGCTGCTCTGTTCTGAATCCAGATGTTGATGTGTTGTGTGAGGAAGTAAAGCAGTCAAATAAGTTTGTGTGAAGTGATGAGGAGTGGAGTGATTCAACAACGTCATAAGAGATTGGTATACATGTTTTAAGGGAGCGTTATTCTTGTTTTTGAGAATATCAGTTCTGTTGATGTTTGTGGTCACTGCTGAAGACTTCCTGTGGTGGAGACTTTATATTTGACTCAGACAATGTTTGACAACCCAGGTTGGCTGGTCTATACTGTGTTTATTGCTCCACTATTCCTCCAAAAGGTCTAAATACATTTACAGCAACTAGTTTCATTTTGTCGTGAAAAAGTTTTCACACGTTCTTTTTATAGTTTCCACAGAGCTTTGACTTCAAATGCCTCATGATTTTCACCACAGTAGTTCTCAGACCACTCTGTGTCTCTTCCTGTCAAACAAGTGATGTGTACGTCACTCCCTCCTCCGTCCACAGACCAAGTAAGTTTGAAGTCATCGGTGTCCTTTCTGAGTCCTCCATCACACATTAAGCACACTCTTGTCCTCTCAGAAAAAAATAAGAAATATAGACACGAGAGAGAAACTTAAAGAATCATGAGCGAGAAAATACAGAGACATTATTTTAAATGTATTTATTTCCATTGAATCACCCCAGAAACAGCTAATTAGACTAACAACTAATAAGATTAATGACATAAAGCATGAGTTTCTGTTGCTTCCTGGGTCTATCTGGTGGCAGCGTACACAACATGTGGCTCCATCTCTCTCTCAGGTGCAGGCCTGCGGCTTCTTTTTGGCTTTGCCTGGAAACTTAGAGCTGCGTAGTTCAGTTCATCTGAGTCCATATTCTGTAATTCAGAGTAGTTAGAGTCACATATGGTATCACACACACACACACACACACACACACACGCACACACACACACACACACACACACACACACACACACACACACAGCTTAGTCTTGCTGAGTTGTTCCACGAAGGAATCATTTAAACATAGGTTTTAGGAACCTTAGGAGTTGTATGTATGCTCCAACGATCTGCAAGGTACCGCTTGCAGATCGCAATGTACCGCTTACCGCTTTACATTGCCATCAGGCGGCCCTTTCCTACGGGAAACTGAAGCCGTTATATCGCTCTCTTCAAAGCCACGAGACTCCATTCACAAAAACAGTAATTGTACCTCGCAGGACACAGTAGTTGCTGGTCTATCGCTGCATCGATCGTTTAGTTTGTTTGTGTTATTGTGTGACTTTCGGCGCCAAACTAACGTGACGTTCACACAGCAGTACATTGCTTAGCTTCTGTGCCGGTACTCCTGTGTGCTTCTCCAAACTTGGAGCGTACCGACTGCCATCTAAGTTACTGTATGTAACATTAATACGCTGACTATAAGGATGTATATATACTGTACATGTAGCAGCGTCATCATGCAGAAACCTACGTCAGGTCACATGGGAAAAAGTCTTTAGAAGGGCTTGGGAAAATACCATGTTGACGCTGAAACATACGTACTTTGACCAAAATTTGAATGTTCAGATTTGAATACATAAGTAACACCACTGGGAAGCTACAGGATGATATAAAAACCTAAAACAAACAAAAATAATGGATCCGCCCTTTACATTAAAACTAGGAAAAATCTGTTTACTGATTGAAAGTTGTTCAAACAATAGGATAGGAAAATTAGATTGAGATTAAATTTAAAGTTAATGACCCTCAACTGTTAAAGTTCAAAGATCACATCTGAAATTAGATTTTAAAAGTAGGAATTTAATAGATAATTTTTGCTTGAGGTTAAAGAGGACTATTTTCTGCCGCCTGCATCCGCTCAGGACAAAGATCATTAACAGACATATCATGTGTTAAAATGCAACTTTAAAACCATAACACAGTTTTATTTAAGTTAATGGTGAGTTCACCTTGTTTCTTTCTGGCTGCGGCTCCTCATTCACAGCTAAATGGCAAAAGACGAAAGTGTGATTAGTTCATTATTACTGATCAGATACTTTGTTTTAGATTTTTCCATCATGTGTAACAAATTCTAAATCTGCTGTACCTGTCTGAAGTTTCCTGACTTTAACAGCCAGAACAACGACGACTATGGTGAGGGAAACGGTCAGACCACCCAGGATCAAACTCATTAGGTGTGCCGTTTCATCACACTCCTCTACAAGAACGATGATAGAATTAGACTCTATTTTTTAAAGACGTGGTTAAGATTGAAATTACTGGCTCGGTGGTAACTTGCACAATGAAAAAGGAGAATCTTACTTTCAGTCTTAAAATCCACTTCACCATCAGATTCACCATCACCTTTAAAAATTATTTTTTTGACACGTTTCTTATTTGTCTTTATGCTGTTTTAATCAATAAATGCGAGATGTATGTAAATATGACATTCTTACCTTGAACGATTAAATGCGTTGCATCGGCAATGACGGTACGTCTGTCCATGTAGAATCCACAGAAATACAATCCAGAGTCAGATAAATCCACTCGCTTGATTTTAAGAAAGACAGTGGAGATGTTGGAGCTCATTTCAAATCTATTTTGAAATCCAACACATAATCTAGCTTCACCATCAAACCTGTACATAGAAGAGATGCAGCTGGGCTTCGTTCTGTTGATCAGTCTGAACCACTCCATATGAGTTTGATAGCTGGAAATGTTGTTGCACGTCAGTGTGACTTCTTCACCAGACTGAACCTCCACAGTCTGAGACTCAGAACCTGAGACAGAGATCCAGCCTGAAACAAACAGCAGATTTACTCTCAATTAAACAAAATTAACATGAACGATTCCTTTAAATAAACATTTTAATAAGTGAATAGTTTCCAATCTGGTGGGTTAAAGTTACCAAAGTTATAGATGCAGTTGTACTTACTAAAGCTGTAGAGAGTTAAAGCTGTTATCAAGGTGAAGGTCTTCATGGTGCGTGTGACTGAAGCTCTGCAGTGTCCGTAACTGAACTGTGCTCCAGTCAGGGTGCTTTCAAAGTAAAGAGGCGGGGTGTTAAACATGCAGATTTCTAATCAGTCATCTGATGAAGGAATTTTTTTGTGCTTATCCTGTTGAAGAAACTGACCTCATACATGCTTTCAGGAAAATGAGTGTTGACGCAAAGTTATTTTTCAGAAATGTTATGTCACAATAAATATCTTCACACCAAATTACATAAAATGGAATATATACAAAGATATATCGAGGAAGAAAATGATGCACACAACCTCATGAGATGGCTGACAGGTGTCAGAAAACATATTGCTTTAGAGCCTCTCGACAGGTGAAAGTTAACATGTTAATGCCTGGCAGCGTTTAGATGGAGGATATTGTCTCCCTCTGATGGGAATATGTGCTGTAGAGTTAAACCAAGATGAAATATTACAAGTGTAGTTCATCTGTTTCCCTGAAACTAGCTGCCACACATTGTGGCTGTGATATAGCAAGGAACCTGTCGTGTCCACATGGACAAAAAACGTTTATTGCCAAAAAGTGAAAGTCAGTTGGTTGTTCCAATGCAACATCAGCGCCCAGCAGCACACGAACAAAACTGAGATAAATATTCTGCAATTGGAGAGTGAAGCCCGAATTTAATTGTGGTATTTAATGTTGTTCTAGGACTGGTGATTACTTATTATTGTCCATCCATTAGGCCTCTAATAGCTAAGGTTCGACATTGACCTTGAATAGTTAAGGTTAGGCATTGACCTCGAATAGCTAAGGTTAGGCATTGACTTCGAATAGTTAAGGTTAGGCATTGACCTCTAATAGTTAAGGTTAGGCATTGACCTCTAATAGTTAAGGTTAGGCATTGACCTCTAATAGTTAAGGTTAGGCATTGACCTCTAATAGTTAAGGTTAGGCATTGACCTCTAATAGTTAAGGTTAGGCATTGGCCTCAAATAGTTAAGGTTAGGCATTGACCTCTAATAGTTAAGGTTAGGCATTGGCCTCAAATAGTTAAGGTTAGGCATTGGCCTCAAATAGTTAAGGTTAGGCATTGACCTCTAATAGTTAAGGTTAGGCATTGGCCTCAAATAGTTAAGGTTAGGCATTGACCTCTAATAGTTAAGGTTAGGCATTGGCCTCAAATAGTTAAGGTTAGGCATTTACCTTGAATAGCTAAGGTTAGGCATTGACCTCTAATAGCTATGGTTAGGCATTGACCTCGAATAGTTAAGGTTAGGCATTTACCTTGAATAGCTAAGGTTAGGCATTGACCTCGAATAGTTAAGGTTAGGCATTGGCCTCGAATAGTTAAGGTTAGGCATTGACCTCTAATAGTTAAGGTTAGGCATTGACCTCGAATAGTTAAGGTTAGGATAGGTCGTCGGGCGAGATTTTATGGACATCTTTACAGATCTCAAATCATATTTTTGCAAGTTACCTTTTAGACACGACTCCTGGCAAGTGGTTCAGATTGCCACCTAATAAATACTCCTGTGTTTAAATTTGAAAATGAGTATTGACGAAAAGTTATTTTTCAGAAAATGTTATGTCATGATAAATATCTTCACACCAAAGTACATCAAATGCAATGATATACAAAGAAGGGAAATTTGTGTCTATGTAGGCGAATCAAATAGATGCCATGCCGTGAGTCTGTGTTGCAGCAGCAGGTTGGCAACTTGCATGGCAGTGTATCAGTGTATGAATGTGTGTGTGAATGTTGACATGTAGTGGTCGGAAGACTAGAAAGGTGCTATATAAATGCAAGTCCATTTACCATTTAAATGCTCTCATATAGGTTGTGAGTTTGTACCTTTCACAAGCAGATATTGACATGTCTTGTGAAGGTCAATTAGTCCATTTGAGTGATCAGTGCAGTAGTGAAATGGTGTCAGAAGAGGTTGATGGAAACTTATTAAGCAGCTGCGAGGCCTTTGATGTGTGTGGTTATGGCTGAAAACCAGTCTTCCTGTGGTTGAGACTTAACTGCTTCTATTTTTGCTTGCTGGTTAGCATCTACACTCTGTTTTTCCAAAACATCGAACCACAGATTGTATTGCTAATTCCTTATGACCAAGGCTAGGTAGGCTAACCGTTTACTGTACTTACCTTTTATTTTTTTTTATTACAGATTTCGGACTTCTCATATTTCACCTCAGTTGCGCTCGCACATCATTGCTGTCTGTCTCTTCCTGTCAAACAAGTGTTGTGTACCTCACTCACTCCTCCCCTCTGTCAGACAGTCATCTGTGTCCAAAAAGGCAAGGTGATAGAAAGATTTTGCCAAATGAAGGGAGCAATAAAGATGCAAAAAAAGTAGGGATGTACCCAAATGTTTGATGTCAATGAATTAAAATATTTAATCGTGGTTAATCGCATGATTGTCCATAGTTAATTGTTATTTTTATCTATTCAAAATGTACTTTAAAGGGAGATTTGTCAAGTATTTAATACTCTTATCAACATGTGAGTGGGCAAATATGCTTGCTTTATGCTAATGCATGTTTACAAAACAAAAAAAAATACTTCAACAGTTTTACAACATCAACTCAGTTTAATGAGGAAGACACTGTCTTCTGGCTGTGCAAGCATGAGGCTGCATGAGGCAGTTTTTCTGAAAGCAGGGAGCTGATGTATAAAGAGCGAAATGAGTGTGAGGAAATTGGTCAGTGTCGTCGGTATAGAAAGTGACATTTTGAGAAGTGATGGCGAAACTGCTGATGGAATTCTTACTTAATGCATTCCTGCATGTACAACAGAGATACCTTCACATTTTAAGAGACAGTAGTGAAGCTTTTGTGAGAACGCTGTGCAGTTGTTGATGCATGTGGTTTTATTTGCAGAGAGCTGAGGGCCAGTCTTTCTGTGGCTTTCGCTTTAGGCCATGCACAAAGTGTTTTCACCGCAGTGGAAAATGACAGGGGGAGGGGGCACAGGACTTGTTACCCACATGTGCATGCAAACACATATTTATATATACACGCTCACTGTGTCAGCATAGAATCAAGTTATGAAGTCTTTAAAAGTCAGTATATTCAGAGAAAAATACAATAAAAATGATACATTTAATCTTTTTGTTTTATAAAATTAGATTTTAGACACATTAAAGTGGCAGTAGGCAGAACATTTTTGGCATCATTGGGCAAAAAAATCCATAATAACCTTTCAGCATATTGTAATTCAAGTTTTCTGAGCCATAACTAGACTTCTGAACCTCCTCATGGCTCTGTTTTCAGGCTTTAAAAAATCTAGGCCGTGATGGGAGACTTTAGTCACAGGTCATTTCAGAGAGAGAGACAGCGTTCCTATTGGCTGTTCATTCAACGGAGGCAGCTGTCAATCACTCGCCACCTCCGATCAAACGGTCAAACTAGGCAGCTCTGATGAGACCTGTAAAATGACAAAGTGTGCTCCGGCTGGTGGGCGGTGCTTGGTATTTCCTGAACTTGATCTCAACATGGCTGCCGGGTAACAAACTTTCTAATTTTACAGTTAAACAGTTCACTACAAGATGTTTCTGAAAACATTTGAGGAGAGAAATAGGTATTACAGTAACAGAATATTGATTCATATTTGATCAGCGCTGCCTAGTTTGGCCCAATAACATTTTGTGTTCATGTTTGTGGTGATGGCTGAAGCCTTCCTGTAAAGCCTGAGACTTTATTTTTGTCTCATACAGACAATGTTTGTCACCACAGGTAGCTGGTTTATTCTATTACCATTTATTTTCTTTACTATTTTTTCCAGCAGTGTGTACGACTACAGAGGCTGATACTATTAAAACCTAAGTGGGTCACTTTGCACTGTTCCTTTTTTTTTTTTTTTGCAAGCCGGGCCTCGTGGCTTTCATGTCAGTTGTGCTCAGACCACACTCTGCTGCCTCTTCCTGTGAAGTGATGCGTATCTCACTCACTCCCCCCCGACAGACCATTTGACTCTCCATATGAGTAAGGCCCTGTTCACACCTGGTATTAACATGCGTCCTCAGTGATCCGATCACAAGTGGACAGCTTTAAGTACGTCTGTTCACACCTGGTATTAAAATGCGTCGGTGAAAGATCAGATCTCAATGCGTCCTCAGTGCGTCTTGAGTGTGTTCACACCTGTATTTACAGCTGTCCACTTGTGATCCGATCACTGAGGACGCATGTTAATACCAGGTGTGAACAGGGCCTAAGTCTTGACTTCACCATCATCAGTGTCCCTTGTGGCTCCTCCTCATCAAACATATTTGATGCTTGATGAAGATGGGAGGCAGACAAAATAAGAAAGATGGAGACTTTTTGCAGAGAGAGAGAGAGACAGAAAGAAAGAGGGATGCAACTGACCTTGAGTATAGGAACTTTATTTAACAAAATACCAGCCACGGACTCTGGCAGTAGATTAATAAGATAAAGCATCTGTTCTATAGGGCTGTCAATCGATTACAATATTTAATTGCATGATTCTTCATCGGGATTAATCACAAATTAATCAAATTAAAGGGAGATTTGTCAAGTATTTAATACTCTTATCAACATGGGAGTGGACAAATATGCTGCTTTATGCAAATGGATGTATATATTTATTATTGGAAATCAATTACCAACACAAAGCAATGATAAATATCGTCCAGAAACCCTCACAGGTACTGCATTTAGCATAACAAATAAGCTCAAATCATAACATGGCAAACTGCAGCCCAACAGGCAACAACAGCCGTCAGTGTGTCAGTGTGCTGACTTGACTATGACTATTCACATGTCTTGAGATCAGAGGTCAAGGGACCCCTTTAAAAATGTCCATGACAGTTTTTCCTCGCTGAAATTTAGCGTAAGTTTGGAGCGTTATCTAACCCCCTTTGTGACAAGCTAGTATGACATGGTTGGTACTGATGGATTCCTTAGGTTTCTAGTTTCTAATGATATCAGTATCTTCTTTCGTAGCTCTATAGCTGTAAAAACTGAGCTCGCTACAACCTCCGAAAGATCGATTGCGTTAATGCGTTAAAGAAATGAGTGGTGTTAAAACAAATTTGCATTAACGCCTCAATACAGTCTATCTGCTGGCTGCATAAACAACACGAGTCTCCACTTCTCTCTCTGATGCAGGCCTCCTGTTCCTCATTGTCTCCGGAAGGAACCTCAGCGCTGCAGAGTTCAGCTCATCAGAGCCCAGATTCTGTAAATCAATAAAGTGTTTTTTAGGGTCACATACTGTAACTGAGTGTTTCTGCAAATACGGGCATTTTTAAGTCCCAGCAATGAAATTTTGGATTTATGTTAAACTTTGCAGTGCAATGCTTGATAAATAGTGTTATTACCCATCTTAACATAACAAATAATTACTAATAATGTGATTTAATAAAATATATGAAGCAACTGTGGTCTCAGTGTTGAGATACGTAAAATGAGCTAATTCAATAACGGCTTCAGTTCCCTGACGGCGAGGTAAAGCAGCTGTGGACGAGAACGGCAGAAAAACGTATTTTAGCCACCTAAAAAATTCAATATCAGTTTAAATGTATATTTAGAATATTTTCACCGCTTTACATTGCCGTCAGGCGGCACTTTCCGACGGGAAACTGAAGCCGTTATATTGCTCTCTTCAAAGCCACCAGACTCCATTCACAAAAACAGTAATTTTACCTCGCAGGACACAGTAGTTGTTGGTCTATCGCTGCATCGATCGGTTAGTTTGTTTGTGTTATTGTGTGACTTTCGGCGCAGAACTAAAGTGGCGTTCACAAAGCAGTACATTGCTTAGCTTGACCGCCATCTAAGTTACTGTTTGTAATGTTAATAACTGAACATAAGGATGTGTATGTGTAGCATCGTCATCATGCAGACATATGTCAGGTTGCATGGGAAAACATTTTTTGAAGGGCTTGGGAAAATAGCATTTGACGCAAAAACATACATAGTTTGACCAAAATTCTGTTTACTGATTGAAAGTTGTTCAAACAATAGGTTATTGACCAGATTGTATGACAAAAGCTCATCAACAGAACTAAAATTGATTGGTTATATTAAAACATTTTAAATAACAGTTTTGTAACTGCATGTAACGGCATGGTGGAAAGTCTTTCTTGACAATTTTTTTTTATTGAGATTAAAGTTAATAACCCTCAACTGTTAAAACTTGGGACAAAGATCATTAACAGACATATCATGTGTTTAAATTGCAACTTTAAAACCATAACACAGTTTTATTTAAGTTAATGGTGAGTTCACCTTGTTTCTTTCTGGCTGCGGCTCCTCATTCACAGCTAAATGGCAAAAGACGAAAGTGTGATTAGTTCATTATTACTGATCAGATACTTTGCTTTAGATTTTTCCATCATGTGTAACAAATTCTAAATCTGCTGTACCTGTCTGAAGTTTCCTGACTTTAACAGCCAGAACAACGACGACTATGGTGAGGGAAACGGTCAGACCACCCAGGATCAAACTCATTAGGTTTGCCGTTACATCAAACTCCTCTACAAGAACGATGATAGAATTAGACTCTATTTTTTAAAGACGTGGTTAAGATTGAAATTACTGGCTCGGTGGTAACTTGCACAATGAAAAAGGAGAATCTTACTTTCAGTCTTAAAATCCACTTCAACATCAGATTCATCATCGCCTTTAAAAAAAATTAAAATGTTTGACACGTATTGGTTTCTTATTTGTCTTTATGCTGTTTTAATGCAATAAATGTGAGATGTATGTAAATATGACATTTGACAGTCTTACCTTTAACGATTAAATGCGTTGCATCGGCAATGACGGTATGTGGGTCCACGTAGATTCCACAGAAATACAGTCCAGAGTCAGATAAATCCACACGCTTGATTTTAAGAAAGACAGTGGAGTTGTTGGAGCTCATTTCAAATTTTTCTTCTTCATATCCAACACAGAACGAAGCTTCATCATCATCCCAGTACATAGAGGAGATGCAGCTAGGCTTGGTTCTATTGATCAGTCTGAACCACTCCGCCAGAACTGGAGTGCTGGTAATGTTGTTGCACGTCAGTGTGACTTCATCACCAGACTGAACCTCCACAGTCTGAGACTCAGAACCTGAGACGGAGCCTGAAACAAACAGCCCTAAGCTTGTAATGCAACAGTTACTGTAATAAGACAACAACAACAACAAGAATAAATTCAGTTCTAATTTGCAAGTTTATATTCTGGTGGGTTACTGGTTTCATGGTTTGGTGTCAGTACTTACTGAGGCTGCAGAGAAGTAAAGCTGTTATCAAGGTGAAGCTCCTCATTGTGCGTTTAATCGCGTCACTGCAGGGATAGTTTGTACCGCTGAGCTCTTATAAAAGGGTTTAGAGAGGCGGGGTTTCTTTTTCATCTTGCTGCTCACCTTTACCCGAATGCAAAAACTTTGAAATATGACTTCACAGGAAAGTTTGGTGGTAGGAGAGTCAAAGTTATATCTGTGTCAGACGCTATTTGAGACAAAAGGGGCCACAAAGAATTATAGATGCTTAAACAACACGACTCCTACAGCTGTCATTGAAAGCATCCTCACCTAACCCTTAACAGTCTGCTCTGGTATGACATACTGTATGAAATATGACAAGAAAACAAAGAGACGCACCTGTCGCGTCATATTTTTATGCTTGATGCTGCGATGTCTGGATGCACTGTTTTAGATTTGTGTTCGGGAGTGGGCAAATATGCTTGCTTTATGCAAATATATGTATATATTTATTATTGTAAATCAATTAACAACACAAAAAAATGACAGATATTGTCCAGAAACCCTCACAGGTACTGCATTTAGCATAACAAATGTGCTCAAATCATAACATGGCAAACTGCAGCCCAACAGGCAACAACAGCTGTCAGTGTGTCAGTGTGCTGACTTGACTATGACTTGTCCCCAAACTGCATGTAATTATCATAAAGTGGGCATGTCTGTAAAGGGGAGACTCGTGGGTACAAAGAGAACCCATTTTCATTCACATATCTGGAGGTCAAAGGTCAAGGGACCCCTTTGAAAATGTCAATGCCAGTTTTTCCTCGCCAAAAATGAATGTATGTTTGGAGCGTTAATTAGCCTTCTTCGAGCGGCACATTTTACAAACTATAATATTAGACAAATACGAAGAAGTTAAACACATGGGGCAGTGATATTATAAAAAGCTTTCAGAGGATAACGGATGAATAGAATACACTTCATTTTGCCCAATGTGGCGTGTATGAATATTTCCGCCCTCTTTCAGCTACATCTCCGACTCCGGCGGTGTGAAACGGACTTGAGAACAAGCAAAAAAATAAATATAAAAACATAATTTAAAGCGGTAAACACCCACAACATACAGCCAGGTGTCCTTCCTGCATTTGTCAGTTTAAACTGTGTTATTTTTAGTCTGGATTATGACTGTAACTTCTTCATCTTTGTGTAATATTATCATACGATCTGTGCACCGAGCTCTGATTGGTCAGTAGGCGGTGCTTTTGATCTCTTATCTGGAACATAACCTGCTCCGCAGCAGGTTAGATGTTCAGCATCAGTTACCATGGCGATCTATCCCGGTAAGAAGTGAACCACCGTCGTAGGACTGAAAACCCTGAAGGTTAACCCTGAAGTGGCCTGACTAACCCTAAATCCTGTTTCGTAGTACAGGCCTCCGGTCTCCTGTGGGCTGCTCTGTTTTGAATCCAGATGTTGATGTGGTGTGTGAGGAAGTAAAGCAGTCAAATAAGTTTGTGTGAAGTGATGAGGAGTGGAGTGATTCAACAACGTCAGAAGAGATTGGTATACATGTTTTAAGGGATAGTTATTCTTGTTTGTCAGAATATCAGTTCTGTTGATGTTTGTGGTCACTGCTGAAGACTTCCTGTGGTGGAGACTTTATATTTGACTCAGACAATGTTTGACAACCCAGGTTGGCTAATGTTTGTTATTTTATTCCTCCACTATTTCTCCAAAAAGTCTAAATACATGTACAGCAGCTAGTTTCATTTTGTCGTACCAGTTTTCACACTTTCTTTTTATAGTTTCCACAGAGCTTTGACTTCAAATGCCTCATGACTTTCACCACAGTAGTTCTCAGACCACACTGTGTCTCTTCCTGTCAAACAAGTGATGTGTACGCCACTCCCTCCTCCGTCCACAGACCAAGTAAGTTTGAAGTCATCAGTGTCCTTTCTGAGTCCTCCATCACACATTAAGCACACTCTTTTCCTCTCAGAAAAAAATAAGAAATATAGACACAAGAGAGAAACTGAAAGAATCATGAGCGAGAAAATACAGAGACATTATTTTAAATGTATTTATTTCCATTGAATCACCCCACGAACAGCTAATTAGACTAGCAACTAATAAGATTAATGACATAAAGCATGAGTTTCTGTTGCTTCCTGGGTCTATCTGGTGGCAGCGTACACAACATGTGGCTCCATCTCTCTCTCAGGTGCAGGCCTGCGGCTTCTTTTTGGCTTTGCCTGGAAACTTAGAGCTGCGTAGTTCAGTTCATCTGAGCCCATATTCTGTAATTCAGAGTATTTAGAGTCACATACGGTATCACACACACACACACACACACAAACACACACACACACACAGCTGGGTCTTCCAAAAATCAGTATTTGTGGGTTGTTCCACGAAGGAATCATTTAAACATAGGATTTAGGAACCTTAGGAGTTGTATGTATGTATGCCCACACAATCTGCAAGGTAAAATGACTGTTTTCTTGAATGGAGTCTGGTAGCTTTAAGAGAGCAAAGATAACGGTTTCAGTTCCCTGACGGCGAGGTAAAGCAGCTGTGGACAGGAACTGCAGAAAAACCTATTTTAGCCACCTAAAAAATTCAATATCAGTTTAAATGTATATTTAGAATATTTTCACCGCTTTACGTTGCCATCAGGCGGCACTTTCCGACGGGAAACTGAAGCCGTTATATTGCTCTCTTAAAAGCCACCAGACTCCATTCACAAAAACAGTAATTTTACCTCACAGATCACAGGAGCTGCTGGTCTATCGCTGCATCGATCGGTTCGTTTGTTTGTGTTATTGTGTGACTTTCGGCGCCAAACTAACGTGGCGTTCACACAGCAGTACATTGCTTCGCTTGACCGCCATCTAAGTTACTGTTTGTGATGTTAATAACTGAACATAAGGATGTATATATACTGTACATGTAGCATCGTCATCATGCAGACATATGTCAGGTCACAAGGGAAAAAGTTTTTAGAAGGGCTTGGGAAAATAGCATTTGACGCTAAAACATACATAGTTTGACCAAAATTCTGTTTACTGATTGAAAGTTGTTCAAACAATAGGTTATTGGCCAGATTGTATGACAAAAGCTCATCAACAGAACTAAAAATGATTGGTGATATTAAACATTTTAAATAACAGTTTTGTAACTGTATGTAACGGCATGGTGGAAACTCTTTCTTCACAAAAAAATTAGATTAAGATTAAATTAAAGTTAATGAACCTCAACTGTTAAAACTCGGGACAAAGATCATTAACAGACATATCATGTGTTTAAATGCAACTTTAAAACCATAGCACAGTTTTATTTAAGTTAATGGTGAGTTCACCTTGTTTCTTTCTGGCTGTGGCTCCTCATTCACAGCTAAATGGAAAAAGACGAAAGTGTGATTAGTTCATTATTACTGATCAGATACTTTGATTTAGATTTTTCCATCATGTGTAACAAATTCTAAATCTGCTGTACCTGTCTGAAGTTTCCTGACTTTAACAGCCAGAACAACGACGACTATGGTGAGGGAAACGGTCAGACCAACCAGGATCAAACTCATTAGGTTTGCCGTTACATCAAACTCCTCTACAAGAATGATGATAGAATTAGTCTCTATTTTTTAAAGACGTGGTTAAGATTGAAATTACTGGCTCGGTGGTAACTTGCACAATGAAAAAGGAGAATCTTACTTCCAGTCTTAAAATCCACTTTACCATCAGATTCACCATCACCTTTAAAAAAACATTTTTTGACACGTATTGGTTTCTTATTTGTCTTTATGCTGTTTTAATGCAATAAATATGAGATGTACTGTAAATATGACAGTCTTACCTTGGACAATTAAAAGTGTTGCATCGCCAATGACGGTATGTTGGTCCACGTAGAATCCACAGAAATACAGTCCAGAGTCAGATAAATCCACTCGCTTGATTTTAAGAAAGACAGTGGAGTTGTTGGAGCTCATTTCAAATCCATTTTTAAATCCAACACAGTACGACGCTTCATCATCAGACTTGTACTTTGAGGAGATGCAGCTGGGCTTGGTTCTGTTGATCAGTCTGAACCACTCCGTCTGAGCTGGAATTCTGGTAATGTTGGTGCACGTCAGTGTGACTTCATCACCAGACTGAACCTCAACAGTCTGAGACTCAGAACCAGAGACGGAGATCCAGCCTGAAACAAACAGCAGAGACAACAACAGATTTAGTCCTCAGCTATCAAAACATCTAAATTAGTTCAATACTAACTCATTTGCAAGTAAAAAGATAAAGGTGAGTTTCTGTATAAAAGAGAGATTAGAGTTGTATTTGCTGCTCAAAATAGTCCAATATCAGTACTTACTGAGGCTGCAGAGGAGCAAAGCTGTTATTAAGGTGAAGCTCTCCATTGTGCGTTTAACCGTGTCACAGCAAAGGCAGTTTATATCACTGTAAAGGGGCATTCATTGGAAAGGGGCGGGTTTTGAGTAGTTCATGAAAGGAAGCTCAGTCAGAAATATCTACCACATGCAATTTGAGCAGTCTTATTTGGCAGACAAGCATAAATCACATGTTTGTTATTATTCATGGGTCCAACAAACACTGGACTTTCAACAAGGAGACCGGTGCTACGTTAAGTTATTAGATGTTTGTGACGTGTTTTTGGTACTTCTGTTATGTTGTTTCCGTACGTATTTTACTTCGTTTACGTACTTGTTTTATGCCCAACCATGATGTTTTTCCTAAACCTAACTAAGTGGTTTTGTGCGCCCGTTACCGTAGTTTTGTTGAACACGGAAAAGGCTGAAATGCGTTCTCATGACATGCGGAATATCCTTATAACGCTGTTCGTGTCCCGTGTGAAACTAAATCAACGTTGACTTATTTTACCTTCATTTTGTTACGTAACGTACATACTTAACTAACGCCAAGTTACGTAACAAGCGTACTTATTTTACATTACAAAGTACTAATTTGAACCCAAACCACGATCTTTTCCTCAACCTAACTAAGCAATATTTTTGCCTAAACCTAACCAAGTTAACTTAAAACTAAGTAAACCTACGTTGGAAGTTTCCTGTGAGCATGAAAGTTTATTTTGAAAAGGCACTATGCATGTAACGAGTGGAAACTGTTTCCTGTGCACATTGAAGTTTATTTTGAAAAGGCACTGTGCATGTAACAAGCGGAAACTCTACGTTTCCTGTGAACATGGAAGTTTATTTTGAAAAGACACCATGCATGTAATGAGCAGAAACTATGTTTCCTGTGAACATGGAAGTTTATTTTGAAAAGACACCATACATGTTATGAGCGGAAACTGTTTCCTGTGAACATGGAAGTTTATTTTGAAAAGACACCATACATGTTATGAGCGGAAACTGTTTCCTTTGAACATTGAAGTTTATTTTGAAAAGGTACTGTGCATGTAACAAGCGGAAACTCTACATTTCCTGTGAACATGGAAGTTTATTTTGAAAAGACACCATGCATGTAATGAGCGGAAACTGTTTCCTATGAACACTGAAGTTTATTTTGAGAAGACACCATACATGTAATGAGCTGAAACTATGTTTCCTGTGAACATGGAAGTTTATTTTGAAAAGACACCATACATGTTATGAGCGGAAACTGTTTCCTGTGAACATTGAAGTTTATTTTGAAAAGGTACTGTGCATGTAACAAGCGGAAACTCTACATTTCCTGTGAACACGGACGTTTATTTTGAAAAGACACCATATATGTAATGAACGGAAACTACGTATCCTGTGAACATTGAAGTTTATTTTGAAAGGCACAATGCATGTAACAAGCGGAAACTTGTTTCCTGTGAACACGGAAGTTTATTTTGAAAAGACACTATGCATGTAACGAGCAGAAATTGTACATTTCCTGTAAAGATGGACGTTTATTTCGAAAAGACACTATCTATGTAAGTGTATCTTAATTTGAAGTGTAGGGCCATTGACCAAGTCGTCAGTTGGGAGTGAGAACATGTTGCACCAGTGGTCAGCGTGATGGAGCTAGAGATGTATTGCCATAAACTCTCCTGAGTTGTGTCTGTCAAATCCAAAACCAGTGACAGAGGGATGTGTTAACCACATGGGTAGAACAAAACGCACTTTACCTACAGCTTCTTTTATCAGATCAGAGGAGCCGCTGCTCATGTGCACATTGCCATCCTCCTTCTTCTTGAGTTACTAGACTCCTGCTCAACACATAATGTTCAACTAGTCCCCTCTAGGTGGTACTACAGATCTCTGTCTACACCCCTGCATCATGCAGTTAGTAAATGTCTTTCTGTCTGTTTAAAACTTTAGTATGTGCTCACCTTAAATCTCAGTTTAAGTTTAAAGAAAGTACGTACGAGCAGGAATTTGTGACATCACAACAAATTTGAGAGTCAATCATGGTCAAATGTGTAATTTACACAAGTGTGATGTGGAAACTTGAAACCTCCGGCGCACATACTCTTGAAGTAGGAGACACCCTGCGTCCATCACTTAAACATTTGAAATATAAAATATTTGCATATTCATAGATTCTGAGAGAAGATAGTGTAACTAGTAGATGCAATTTTAATCATTTTTAACTATATTGGACTTTTTTGTCAAATCAAAACCAAACCATATCAGACAGAGTATACTTTTACAGTATATTTCGAAAATATTATAAAAATTATATATATGTGTCCAGGAATGAAAACAAATCTGTTTTATGTCACAAAACATTCACAATAAATAAATAACAAACAAGTATAATAATTGTAATTGGAGCAAATATAATGTTGTATGAAGCCTCATCTTTAATTCCCTCTTACTGTAAAAAAGACCAAAAAGTACTTTTTTAGTAGTTGTTTTTTTTTTACACAAATTACACTATTCTCCAATAAGAAGAGGAAAATGTATCCAGTATTTAAAGTATTACTGTTCCAAGTTCATAAGTTTCAATTCTTTGGTGCTATATTTGTATAACAAACAGTGTAATTGTCTAACTTGACAGTTTTGCCGCATGAGAATCTTAAAATAAACTGCTTTTTTCATGTTTTCTATTCCTGTTATGTTAATTCATTTTCCACTGAGGCCGAGGCGGATGTTTGAAATGTCACACATTTTGACCCTCTTAGCGACCAATCAAACGTAACCACATTTCTAGGCTGGTGTCTGCTCTTTCGCTCAAAACCTTCATTTCTTGACACCTCTGAGACGATGCACCTGTATATGATCCTCTGTGGAGTCTGTAAGTCTCTTTAATATAAAATATTCTCTGTGTTTAATTTTAATTAAGGCTAAAAATGAAATGTCAGCTTGTGTTTCTATAATATTATCTCTTTTTGATTCAGTTTACCTGTCGGCGGTGATCCAGTCGGCTGCAGTCAAGCAGGTCACTGGGGTTGTATCTGCCAGTGTTGGGGACAATGTGACTTTACATTGCTTTCACGGCGGCAGCCAAGTGGCGATGCACTTCTCCTGGTACCGACAAGCCTTAGGAGGTGGACCTGAGCTGCTGTCTATCGTTTACAAGTTTGATGAACCATCTAAAGTGTACACCTGGATGGAAAAGTACCCCCGGTTCTCCGTGCAAAGGAAGATAGGGGTGAATCATTTACACATCTCTGACCTCCACGTCTCAGATTCAGCCACATACTTATGTGGAAGCTCACACTCCAACATAGTGGAATTTGGAGAGGGGGTCTTTCTAAGCGTCAAAGGTATTGGGCTTTAATTTTTCATTGGTTTTGACTTTAGATGAAATGCACAAGTTGTTTAAACAAGTAAATATGTACTACAGATTTTGTAATGCTTCATAGATTTAGTCATATAAATTTGAAATATATTGTTCATAAGGCTTATCAGTTTTCATATATGTACTCTAGGGATGTCAATCTATTAAAATAGTTAATCGCACATTTTTTATCTGTTCAAAATGTACCTTAAAGGGAGATTTGTCAAGTATTTAATACTCTTATCAACATGGGAGTGGACAAATATGCTGCTTTATGCAAATGTGTGTATATATGTATTATTATAAATCAATCAACAACACAAAACAATGACAAATATTGTCCAGAAACCCTCACAGGTACTGCATTTAGTATAAAAAATATGCTCAAATCATCATAACATGGCAAACTGCAGCCCCAACAGGCAACAACAGCTGTCAGTGTGTCAGTGTGTCAGTGTGCTGACTTGACTATGACTTGCCCCCAAACTGTATGTGATTATCATAAAGTGGGCATGTCTGTAAAGGGGAGACTTGTGGGTACCCATAGAACCCGGTTTCATTCACATATCTTGAGGTTAAAGGTCAAGGGACCTCTTTGAAAATGGCCATGACAGTTTTTCCTCACCAAAATTGAACGCAAGTTTGGAGCGTTATTAAGCCTCCTTTACGACAAGCTGGTATGACATGGTTGGTACCAATGGATTCTTTAGGTTTTTCTAGTTTCATATGATGCCTGTATCTTCAATGAGCTGCCACAGCCCAAAAATCGCAAGTTGCGTTAATGCGTTAAAGAAATTAGTGGCCTTAATACAAATTTGCGTTAACGTCAAGACAAATTAAAGGACCTAAATATACGTTTTTTTATAATGTTTTTCCCGTGTGGATTGCAGGAACCAACCTCAAAAAAATCGTCCAGAGGCCGGTATCTGAGACCATCCAGCCAGGAGGCTCTGTGACTCTCAACTGCACCGTACACACTGGGACCTGTGATGGAGAACACAGTGTTTACTGGTTCCGACACGGATCTCGCCAAGGGATCCTTCACGCACACGGGGATCGGTGCAAACGCGTCCCCATGCCGCCGGGTTCTCCTTCCCAGAGCTGCGTGTACCATTTGCAGAAGATGAACCTGAGCTCCTCTGATGCTGGAACCTACTACTGTGCCGTGGCCTCCTGCGGGGAGGTGCTGCTCGGTGACGGAAGCAAGCTGCTCGTCCACGGTGATGGTGCAGACCAAGAGGCACAGATGAAAATCTTCGTCTGGCTCTCCATCATTAGAGCTGGGATCGTCTTGTTCTTTGTAACTATTTGTTCCTCGGTTTATATCAGTAAGCGGAGGTGAAGTCAGAGTTTGGCACAACATGTTCATGAATCTCTGTTACAGTATGTATGTTAGATACACATTGTTTGATATTGTTTGGCTGTATTACACTTTTCTTAATAAAAGCAACTGTGTTTGTTGTTGCAGATATAAATAAAGCGTACAATTCATTTGTGAACACTAAAAAGAAATCAAAGCAGTGAGTATACTTTGATTCTATTGTCTAATCTAACCGTAAACTTTGTTCAGGTTTTTCTAACCACAGAGACACCCGCTGTGTTGTGGAACATCAATGAGCTGCTGCTTCTAAACACATAGTTTGATCACAAAGATAGGCGCGTCATGTGATCTGCTGAAAGCCTCAGGGGTGGAGTTACACAGGTCCCTCGCAACAAAATGAGGACATCCTGCTTGAAACCACCTACACACAAACACAAAGAGAGCGCAGGGTCCTATATAGGCATCACACTCACTCTACCAATGTATAGAAAGTTCTCTTCTTTAACTGCCGACCACAAGATTGCTATAAAAAGACGCCGACTTTGAACGGTGTGGCCTGTTGTGAAGCTGAGATGTCATGGAACATAACACACCACAGAAAATATACAGATTAATGTTCTCGCTCTTATGTTTTGTTCAGCAAATGTACATGAGGACACACAACAAATATTTATTTTTTGTGATCAAATTTGATTGATATTCAAGATATGCCTATATATATATATATATATTATATATATATATATTTATAAATATAAATGTATTTATATTTTTTAATTAATGTTTTTTTTTACTTAGGTATTTGAAAAATATTAATTAAAATAATAAATAAATAAATAATAAACCACATCCTTTTCATACTACAACTATGTAAACTTATATATATATATGCAATATATAAATGCAAATTTGCGAGAGTTAAACTTCACTTTAATGTTTTCAAGAAAGAAATGGAGCTATACATTAAGACAATATCCTCTGCAAAAAACAAAAAGGCTAGTAAAGCAGTAAGTTTGTGCCCCCATTTTAATGCTTTACTTAAGTTACTATTATTTATTTATTTATTTAATTATTTATAATAACCCCTGGCATGTTTAGTTTTTTATGTTACTTTTATTTATTTATTTAATTTTATTGTTTGTTTTTATTTATTCCTTTATTTCATTTATATCTATTGTTTACCTATTTATTGATTGAATTGTTCTTTGTATTGTTTACAATATTCAAATAGAAGTCTATAGTATACAAAAAGCAGGATGTGAAAAAGTACAGAGGCCAACCTTTGCGTTTTATTAATTAATACATATCATATTAAAAGTTAAAAACATTTTGGCTAAATGAAAAGAAATTAAAATCTCTCAAAAATAAAATAATAATATAAAAAAGGTCACATTTCAGGAAGTGTGCTCATTGGTCGGGTGCTTGACCTTTGACCTTTGACCTATGTCGTCATGACGTCAAGACAAGCGCGCAGAAGGTAAATATGTTTTCCAGTGAGAGCTAACGGTCATCAGACTCCACTTCCACATGGATAGAAGAACACATGGCTACGCGGAGCTGCTTATTCGACGCCTCGTCCTCCATCTACTCCACCTACAGAAGAGGCAGCAAATGCGCCGAGCACCGTCACATTGTGATGAAGGTAACACAGTTTATAGTCTAAGTATATAGTATAGAAGTCTAATGCAGTGAGGGCCAAAGAGACAATGTAATACAGAGTATTAGGGCCACATTGAGGGGAAAACATGAGATTTACAGAATAAAGTCATAACTTTACGAGAATAAAGTCATAACTTTACGAGAATAAAGTCATAACTTTATGAGAAAAAAGTTGTAATATTACGAGAATAAAGTCATAATATTACAAGAATAAAGTCATAACTTTATGAGAAAAAAGTCATAATATTACAAGAATAAAGTCATAACTTTACGAGAATAAAGTCATAATATTACAAGAATAAAGTCATAATATTATGAGAATAAAGTCATAACTTTACGAGAAAAAAGTCATAATATTACAAGAATAAAGTCATAACTTTACGAGAAAAAAGTCATAATATTACAAGAATAAAGTCATAACTTTACGAGAAAAAAGTCATAATATTACAAGAATAAAGTCATAACTTTACGAGAAAAAAGTCATAATATTACAAGAATAAAGTCATAACTTTACGAGAATAAAGTCATAATATTACAAGAATAAAGTCATAACTTTACGAGAATAAAGTCATAATATTACAAGAATAAAGTCATAACTTTACGAGAAAAAAGTCATAATATTACAAGAATAAAGTCATAACTTTACGAGAATAAAGTCATAATATTACAAGAATAAAGTCATAATATTATGAGAATAAAGTCATAACTTTATGAGAAAAAAGTCGTAATATTACGAAAATAAAGCCATAACTTTACGAGAAAAAAAGTTGTAATATTATGAGAATAAAGCCATAACTTTACGAGAATATAGTCGTAATATTACGAAAATAAAGTCATAACTTAACGAGAAAAAAGTCATAATATTATGAGAATAAAGTCATAACTTTATGAGAAAAAAGTTGTAATATTACTAGAATAAAGTCATAACTTAACGAGAAAAAAGTCATAATATTATGAGAATAAAGTCATAACTTTATGAGAAAAAAGTCGTAATATTACGAAAATAAAGTCATAACTTTATGAGAAAAAAGTCATAATATTATGAGAATAAAGTCATAACTTTATGAGAAAAAAGTCATAATATTATGAGAATAAAGTCATAACTTTATGAGAAAATAGTCGTAATATTACGAAAATAAAGTCATAACTTAACGAGAAAAAAGTCGTAATATTATGAGAATAAAGTCATAACTTTATGAGAAAAAAGTCGTAATATTACGAAAATAGTCATAACTTTACGAGAAAAGAAGTCGTAATATTACGAAAATAAAGTCATAACTTTACGAGAAAAAAAATTGTAATATTATGAGAATAAAGCCATAACTTTACGAGAATATAGTCGTAATATTACGAAAATAAAGTCATAACTTAACGAGAAAAAAGTCATAATATTATGAAAATAAAGTCATAACTTTATGAGAAAAAAGTCATAATATTATGAGAATAAAGTCATAACTTTATGAGAAAAAAGTTGTAATATTACTAGAATAAAGTCATAACTTAACGAGAAAAAAGTCATAATATTATGAGAATAAAGTCATAACTTTATGAGAAAAAAGTTGTAATATTACTAGAATAAAGTCATAACTTAACGAGAAAAAAGTCATAATATTATGAGAATAAAGTCATAACTTTATGAGAAAAAAGTCGTAATATTACGAAAATAAAGTCATAACTTAACGAGAAAAAAGTCATAATATTATGAGAATAAAGTCATAACTTTATGAGAAAAAAGTTGTAATATTACTAGAATAAAGTCATAACTTAACGAGAAAAAAAGTCATAATATTATGAGAATAAAGTCATAACTTTATGAGAAAAAAGTCATAATATTATGAGAATAAAGTCATAACTTTATGAGAAAAAAAGTTGTAATATTATGAGAATAAAGCCATAACTTTACGAGAATATAGTCGTAATATTACGAAAATAAAGTCATAACTTAACGAGAAAAAAGTCATAATATTATGAGAATAAAGTCATAACTTTATGAGAAAAAAGTTGTAATATTACTAGAATAAAGTCATAACTTAACGAGAAAAAAGTCATAATATTATGAGAATAAAGCCATAACTTTACGAGAATATAGTCGTAATATTACGAAAATAAAGTCATAACTTAACGAGAAAAAAGTCATAATATTATGAGAATAAAGTCATAACTTTACGAGAAAAAAAGTTGTAATATTATGAGAATAAAGTCATAACTTAACGAGAAAAAAGTCATAATATTATGAGAATAAAGTCATAACTTTATGAGAAAAAAGTCGTAATATTACAAAAATAAAGTCATAACTTTACGAGAAAAAAAGTCGTAATATTACGAAAATAAAGTCAGAACTTTACGAGAAAAAAAGAAAATAACATGTAATATGACTACTTTATAATATTACGGCTTTATTCTCAAAATCTCAGATTTCTTTTTTTTCCTCAATGTGGCCCTAATACTCCGTCGTACAGTCGTACCATAGACCTACAACAATGATAAATAAAAATGGAAATGTAAAGAAAAAAACAGTTACTAATTTCCATCTTTATGAACCCACAGGGAGCCACTGGAGAGGAGCTGAAGAATCACATGTGGCTCCGGAGCTGCAGGTTGCTGACCCCTGCGTTAACTAGTAAGATGCGGTGGAGCGAGATTTGGGTATTTGATTGAACTTTTGGGGACCACAGACGCTGTTACTCCACAAAAAAGACAGGCCCGGTTGGTTCATCTTGCGTTTGAGAGGGACTTTTTAACCCGAAACTGTGTGGAAGGACACCGCTCTCTGGAGGTTCAGCACCAACAGCCTGAAACTCATCTAAAAGGTAAGCCATGGGTTTGATTCACTTTACCATGCCAGCCTCGGCTTTCATGATTAAGGGCTGTTTATACACCTTCCCATGAGATCACATTGGCTCATGATGTAACTGAACTTCATGGGTTCCCCTTTAAATTACAATTTCAATGCAGTACTTACACTAACATTGTAGCATCTCTGCTTCTAAATATTATTTCTGTCAAAAATCTGCATAGGATCTATAGCTGAGATTCAAATGACTAGACTCTTTTTCCATCTAATATATATCGTCAGGGCAAGAGAAAACATAGTAACATTAATGAGCAGTGCTTGTCACACAAAACAAACCCACCTTAGTATATAGGGCAGAAAAATTGAGAAGCAGTGATGTGGAAACATCCTGCCTCTAACCACAGAGACAAAGATAAAGACACAAGAGGGTCTGAGATCTCTTCTCTTTTCTGTTTACTGCAAAAAGCTTCTTACCTACAAAGAGTGTTCTGTGGTGGCTTTGGCCTATATGTATATACACATTTGATGTCAATGATGCAGGGCGTGTTAGATTTATGGAAAATGTCAGTGTAGCCAACCCTACCAGCACCGCAGAGGTGTGAGTGCTTTTAACTTTGGCAACAAGTCGTACAATGACAGTCAGTGAAACCCTCTGAAGGAAGAGAAGTGTTTTTTCAGTAGAAGAGCTTTTATTGCAAGACAAGCCTTTATATTTATTGAAGCGTTCGTGTTACAATTTTTTTTTGGTACAGAAACAAAGCACAGAAACATGTCCCAGCCCCTTCGCACGTCATTTGTAAGCCATGTATCCTGTATTGACTGCAATGTAAATGCATCATCGTATAAATGCAACGGTAAGAGTTAGCAACGTAATATAAAAAGCGAGAAAGACAACTTATGATGGGCAGGTGGGGACGTGGATGGGCCCAACAAACACCGGAGTTTTAACCAGGTGACTCGTGTTCGAGACCGTTGTTGACTGGTGTTTTGGTTTTGTAAGTTACATGAGTGAACGTCCATGTAATGTCGTGGTATTTCTACGCCTTCCCGTGAGACCGAGTTAGTCCAGTGCTACTGCCTTACACCGGAGTACACACATTCAGTCATGGTGTTGTCCCTCTGTCTTCTTGACCTGTTGCCGTGGCTTAAAGCAGCATAATGAAGGTTCTCTGCGTCTTGACATAACTGGTGACAAAATATAAAATGATTAATCGCTATTATAAAGGATACAGCACAAGAGAGACCTGGCGGGTGTCATGAATTAAAAAAAAAACTAATCCATTCTCTCATATTAATCATTTGTGTGAACATTTGTCAAGAAAACACACAGTTGTCAAGTTTTCAATATAAGTTATGACAACTTGACAATAAGTTAAGTCATAGCAGCAACCGACAGGTAAAGAAAAATAAAGATTTTGCTGTGCGAATAGTTTATTTTTCAATAGAAAATGATACGTACCGCTGTATTTGGAGTAGAAGTCGCTGCAAATGTTCCGTTATCTGGTTGTGACACACAAAATGAAAGTCCTGATGTTATTCAAATACAATATGCACTCAATACTTGCAGTCAGATTCAAAGAGTAACGGTTACCTGTACATTGGCAGTTTCTTTGGTTCATCTTGTACACTAAGAGAGCCAGTAAAACAACCAGGATGATAGTGAATCCCAAAGCTCCACTCAAGATATACACCAAGACAAGAGAGTCCACCTTATCTGCAGAGAGACACGCACCAGGAGACAGTACAGGGCTTTTAGATGTTTTTCTTAATGTTGATTAAAGGATTAGGTTTGGGTTTTTTCAATTATATCAGAAAAAAACAATACTGACATGCCCATTTGTACGATCACGTTCATTTAATTGTCGGAAGCCAAAATCGTGATCGCGATTAATATTTGATTAATTGTGCAGCCCTATATAAACTCATGTAGAAATGTTGATAGGAAACGGATGTTTGGTTCAGAAATACCGAAATTCAACGTATCTGTGGTTAGCAGAAACGTACAGTGCCGACGTTTTTATTTTGGTGACTGGGTTGCTTCCAAATACTCAGTTGCCAATTGAAAGACATGTTGGTCAACGGTTCACGGCCAGTGAAGAATCCGTACTAGCACTACTGCTGAAAAAACTAGGGGACAAAATCCCCCGTCTATCTTCCAATATTAGTATTTTTAGTACAAAATCCTCTCTTTTCCTTGCCTTGCAGTATGCTGATGGCTCATAAGAAAATGCTTCATGACCACTATAAACATAAATAGTGATTACAGTGACCAGTAATTCCTATTGGCATGTGAGCAAACCTATCCTTTAAGTAGTTATCATCACTATTTATTAAACGAGACAACCCCTGCTAGAAAGTAACTTACCGTCAACGTTCTGCTTGGTCTCGTTTCCAAACAGTATGTGTCCACATGAGGCAACAGCACAGTAGTAGGTCCCATCATGAGACGGATCCAGGCTATCCACTGGCAGGTTGTAGACACAGGTGTGTGTTTGTGTGTTGGCTTTCTTCTCACACTGATCATTCCTGCCTTCATGGGTGTAGATGAGTCCTGGATGAGATTCTTCAGAGTTTCTGAACCAGTAAACACTGTGTTCTCCATCACAGGTCCCAGTTTGTACTGTACAGTTCAGAGTCTTAGAGCCTCCTGGCTGGACGGTCTCAGATGCTGAACGCTTGACAAAAGCCGGGATGTTCCGACCTGAACCCTTTACACTGACCGTAGTGCCCTCGCAAAATTCAAAGCTAATTAAATTGCTCCCTACGCAGTAGTAAGAAGCTGAGTCTGAAATTTGCAGATCTGAAATCTTCAAGTGATGTTTACCGTTTTTAGTATCCAGTGAGAAACGTGGATTGTTCTTAAATTCATCATTAAAGGTGCCGTTATTATTATGCACATAGAATGTAGACACCGGCTTTGGTTTCTGTCCCAGAGTTTGTTTATACCAGTAAAACATCACTGCATTATTATCTTCACAGACGCATGACAGAGTCACACTTTCCCCAACATTATCTGATTGAAAATGTAATGATGATTGTTTTAAAGTTGCCGTACGAGCTGAGGAGAAAATTAAGAGACAAAGTAAATACACAAGTAATTTAACGCTAATATGTAAAGAATGCATGAAAACATGTTACAAACAAACATGGTCATAGTTTGAGGTAAAAAATAAGCAGTAACAAACACAACTTACCCATATTTGCCACAAACAGACATGTGATGTACCAAGCAAAGTTTGGAGGTGTCATCGTGCTTCAAATGCTGTGGTGAATGAATCGTATCTCTGTATGTCTTCCACTCTTAACAGAGGAGACTGTGTTTGATTGGCCAATCAGATTGAATGTCCTATTTTGGAAGCAGTGAACACATGTTCAGTGGTCTCTACTTTGGCAATGTTAGTCCTTTAAGATGCTCTATAAGCTGCGATATCCAGAGCATTAATAAAGCAGCAAACAACTATTTACTGTGTAAAGATATAGAGGAGTTATGTCTACCTGAGCAGAGAATGAACTCTCCCTCTGTGCGTGTTGTAATCTGAGCTTCTCCTTGCTTTGTTGACATAGCCGGGCTGTTGCACAGGCTTTTTAGTGCATGTTAGTGCATGTGATCGTGCACCACTGGTTAGCTCATGGCCTCCACTCTGCACTGCTGTCATACAGCGGTTACAGCTGATAACGCCGTCCCGACCGACGGCGCTGTCGTGGAAGCGTAGCACCCACCCTCCAGTTCCCCCCCAGGGTTAACACTGTTAGCTCTGTCTACAGTATTGCCTTTGTTTTCACTCTTAGCGCTGTTAGCACCCTTAGCTGTGAGTGACGGGCTTTGAAGCTCATTTTTGTAGTGGCCAAACGGTGGTACTACAACTTCCGTGTCTGTCACATGACGCCATTGGGCCCAAAAAGACTTTTTCCCATAGACTTACATTGGGAAAGAGACATCTGTAACTCAGCGGATAATTTTTTTTTATTTTAGGTAAATCAACTTCAGTATGAACACTTGAATAGCCCTTATTTAAATTTCTAGGTCCTAAAAGATGTAAAATGCACTAATAGCCGAATCCAGAGTTATTTCCCTTTCTCCGTTCATGTGAATGAGATCGAGACCGAGGCTGGAGCGAAGGCTGGGAGGCGGAGTTAAAGGAAACGCTACTGCGCCTGCTCTATGGGACAAATGGATGTGGAAGATCACCGGATGATCCGGGTACTTAAGCACTTGGCAGTCCACCCATTTTGGCTTCATGCGCCACTGAGCAACTCTCGTAGGAATGAACAGGAGCCCGCCTACAACGCTGTATGCAGTTCTCTTTATACATCCATGGCTGTGAGCCAGCGGCTCAGCCGTCGCCATGTTGAGACTCTGAGAGCCATGCGGAGACGATAGAAATGTTCCCAATCTCGCATTTAGCACCTTTAACAAGTATAACTAGAAATAGACATGTGATAGTGTGTTCACATAGATCCATACCTATCTACAGTCAATAGGGAATTTTCGTGATTTCGCAACACATGCAGCCTACTAATCTGGCAAATGAAAAATAAAAACTGACATACAATACACAAAAATAAACGTGTGCCAAATTTGTGAGCAATAAAAACTGTACATAAGGGTGCGTGATGTTTGTCTCAAATCATTTTCAATGGCTTCCTGGTATTTAAAAAACACACAGATGTTGATACAGTTAATGGGGTAGACTGGAAACACTACACTAATTGAGTTGTTATAACAGTAGTTAACTCAACATAAGATGATACTTTTTTTTATTTTACTTCCCACTGCATTATTACAGCGTTAACCATTATTAACACCGTTTTTTCCTTGTGATGACTTGTATTGCCCATTTGTGTGCAGAGCATGTTCTGTGCATTTAAGACATGACCCTCATTTCATACAGCTGCCCCTTTAAAATGTCTTCTCTTTGCTCTTGGTTTCTGACTGCGCCGCTATACGTCATGGCCTGCAGACCACAGGCCAGTCTTCCTGTGTTCAAGCTAGGACTTAAGTTTCCACCAGCGGAAACCTGTTCGCAGTAGTTCACACTGTATTCACCACAGCTGTCAGAACAAGAGCGAAATGCAGAGAGACTTCTGGTTTAAAGGTTGCACTCTCCGCTTACATTTCTAGTTAGAAGAAGGTATTAATAGACCAGAGGGGATTTTTGAGCTTGTTCTGCCTACATCTGCATCCAATGCTGTATATTAGTTATTTTCTTTTGGCACACACACATTTTACGTTGCACACCTAGACTGCACCTTTGACACAAAAGTTTTCAGCTGATTCCCTTTTTTTAATGTACTGTTGTTTGCTGTTGATTACTTTGTGTTGTAAGTTTAGCTTTTTCTGTTTCCTGTCCTTTGTGAAGCTTCCAGCTGAAGTGGGTGAATTGATCATTTTTAGGAGTACTTAATAATGTTTTCATTTTCTTTTGTCTGCATCTGTTATGCTATGCTACATTAAAGGGCCAGTTTACTAAAATTACAAACACATATTCTTCCACTCATCCTTATATACCATGTAGTTTCAGTTTTATCTGTTGAGGTTTTGAGATTGGTGTCTCTACAGAGCCGGCCCTCACCAATTTGGTGCCCTATAGGCAAGATTTTAGCTGGTGCCACTTGCATCGCAGCCATTCCACGACCAATCATTGTGGTCATACACTCACACAGAAACTACATAGCTTTATATCTTTGAGATTCTTGAGGCAGACAGTGGATGTTTGTGTGTGCACAAAAAAAAAATATTTCTCAAAATGATGTTGTCGGTTATTCCCCAAAAACTTGAATAATCTTTGCAACTTTTTCGATTAACCTAATGTATTGCGAGGGAACTGCATATACAAAATACATATATGGAAATATGATTGATTGGATTATATTCACCAGAAGTATAAAACATTACACGTCCCTTATACATTAAAAGTAAAATACCACTAATTTGTGAAGGAAATGTCTTTATTCTTTGATTTATTGAGTTGTCATTTTTCAAAGATTTTAAAAGCAAAAAAATATTTTCTTTCACAATACAGCACAGACCCAACAATGAATGTTACTAAATTATAACAGTTTATTTCCATGTTACAGTAGTATACGCTATAGTCCACTGACTGGCCTTTTGCTAAGTACCACAGCACAGCACAATCTACAGTATATCACATTGGTAAAGCACTCCACAGAAGAGTTCGTAAAAACAAAGTACTGAATATAATTTCAAGAATACAATTAAATCAAAAGGTTCTGAAGCATCAGCTTTGAGTAGGCTGCTGTGATCAATACATTTCCAATCCATTACAGTTAAGCTGGTTGGTAAATATGACCATTAAAAATCTTATTGGATTTTGCACATTCAAGTCTTCAGTGTTCAAATATACTCTATATATTGAGCTGCAAAGATGTGACCTGCAGCTTTGATTATAATCATGAAAAAGCTCCAGTGGCAGACTGCCTCATATTTGCTAAAGAGCTCTTTGGTCATATTTTAACCTTTTTTATGTACTACTAAATAGGAGATATACATTTAGGTATTCCTACTCCATCGGTCTTCAATCTCCCTGGTTTGTCTGCGTTCTCAAGATGACATTTCTCGGTTCTTTTGACAGTAGCTGATGGTGGAATAAACTACAGAGTCTCCACTGTATTTCCCTGTAGCTTGTTGAGGGGGGAAGCCTCTTGGGGGCAAACACACAGCTGCATAGGCGACGGCATCACTAGTCTGTGAGAAATGGAAATTATAATAATTAAGACTTGCTCTGAAAGCTGGCCATAGAAAGACATGGTGTAAATCAAACAGAAGGGTCACATCCAGCTGACAAATGACACTGTGGGTGCCAAGACAAACTCTTACCTGATTGCCTTCAGAAGATCCATCTGTTGCTTCTGAAGACACAAAGAGATAACTTTAGTCATTTCCAGATAGTGCAGACTGTAACCAGATGACTAATGTGGTTTTGAATACCTGTGGTGGAATCTTTCCTCCGACTCTTGCAAAGTGTCCATATAAGGATGAGTGTCACAATCCCAAGAAGGATGTTTGACAACGTCAAAGCAATAACGGCTAGACTCAGTTCAGCTGGTTTGGTGACCACATTGTCTGCAAAAGGAAAATAAACAAACAGTGCTTAATATCATTTTTATGGTTGTCAATCGATCAAAATATTTAATTGCATGTTTCCCATAATTAATAGCAAATAAATCAAGTTTTTTATCTGGTCAAAATTAACCTTAAAGGGAGATTTGTCAAGTATTTAATACTCTTATTAACATGGGATTGGGCAAATAAGCTTGCTTTATGCAAATGTATGGATATATTTATTATTGGAAATCAATTAACAACACAAAACAAAGACAAATATTGTCCAGAAACCCTCACAGGTACTGCATTTAATATAAAAAATATGCTCAAATCATAACATGGCAAACTGCAGCCCAACAGGCAACAACAGCTGTCAGTGTGTCAGTGTGCTGACTTGACTATGACTTGCCGCAAACTGCATGTGATTATCATAAAGTGGGCATGTCTGTAAAGGGGAGACTCATGGTCAAGGGACCCCTTTGAAAACGGCCATGACAGTTTTTCCTCGCCAAAATTTAGGATAAGTTTGGAGCGTTATTTAACCTCCTTTCCGACAAGCTAGCATGACATGGTTGGTACCGATGGATTAGGTTTTCTAGTTTCATATGATACAAGTATCTTCTCTCTAGCTTTAAAATTGAGCCCGCTACAACCTCCGAAAGATCGATTGCGTTAATGCGTTAAAACAAAGAGCGTAACGTTAGCGAGTGTCCGACAGACTATGTGTGGGGTTGTCGGTGGCGTTATAGCTGTAAACGTAGCTGTAGCAGTGTGTGTTATTTGTCGGTGAATAAATGCTACAACTCCTCAAGACCCAAGCCAACTTCCTGTATCCTGCAACATCGGCTCAGACTCTCTTAAGGTGGGCTGCTAAGGGTGACCAGTTATTCTCCTCAAAGTGACAAGCCGCTCTTCTGAGTTTTGCCTAGCATTTTAATAATTTTTTTATGTTTCTTTTAACCGTTTAACCGATAGCATTGATCAATTAAAATTCTTAATGTCGGTCAACGTTTAAATGGTTAATTGTTAACATCCCTATTTGTTATGAATTGGAAGTACATGTATAGTGACAGTTTCTGTCTTACTGTGAATATTAATCCTGGTCCCGTTTCCAAACAGCGTCTGTCCACATGAAGTCACAACACAGTAGTAGGTTCCAGCATCATCAGAGCTGAGGTTCCTCATGAGAAGGCTGTACACACAGGTAGTTCCTCCGCTCTCAGTCCTCTGGCAGATCTTATCCCCAGAGGCGTAAATCATTTGCGGGGCATAATGAAGAGAGTTTTTCAGCCACGTGACACTCGTGTGTTCTGCTGCACAGTGGCTGGTGTGAACAGAACAGCTGAGAGTCACAGAGTCTCCCGGCTGGACTGATTTAGACTCTAGCCGCTGGACGACAGAGTCACTGCTCGTGTTCGCACCTTGGGGAAGAAATCAAATGATTACGATCATTAGCATCACACTGCCATCAGCAATTACGGGTGCTTTAATGATAAACTACAGAGAATGAATACCTTTCACCATCAGAAAGGTTCCTGATCCAAACTGAATGTCTTTGAAGTGCAAGACTCCACAGAAGTATGTTCCGACGTCTTCCCATGTTGTTGCCGATATGCTCAGATGACTGTTGGTTGTGTCAAATTTGACTGAATAATGAGATTCATCAGAAGATTCACTCTGTTTATAAAAATTATTGAATGCTACCACAAGCTGTAGTCTCTTCCCTATAGTGAATTTGTACCACACTCGTTTTTTCAGTTCACTCTTTATGTGACATTCAATAGTAGCCGAGTCTCCGAGCTTCACTGTTTGGAAAGGAACAGGCTGAAGGACGTCACTTAACTGTGCCGCACCTGAAATATACAGACAGAGATAGAGTCGGCTTTGTGTGTGACGGCGCTCATAAAAAGGAGTGGATTGCTACTTACACAAAGACCAGAGCAGGAAAGCTTTCACAAAGTACAGCACCATCTTTTCTGTTTTTTCTATCTGTCTTCACTGGTCCGGCTTCTTACTCCGCAGCAGTTCTGAGTTACTGAAGCAACAGCAGACTTAACAGATTTGACGCTTGTCCTACATTCAGGCATATCCGTCAGGTCTGATTGGTTCATCATCCTCACCTTGCAGTACATGCATTGGCTGGTTCACATTGAAGCAAAAAAAAACATCATGTTGGCCTGTTTCGACATCAGCAGACGTCAGCAGAGTTTAAAAACAGTTTGAATATGCTCACTCTGTGTATAGAGACAATAAGTCATCACCTCTTTGATATTAAATGGCAACACACACAGGTAAACCACAATGAGGTTGGTAAAATGGAAACTACAATTTAGATGCATACTTTCCAGAAGAATGCAGGACGTCATTGATTGTTTGTTGAATTTTCAAAGGTATTACAGAGGTCATGAGTCCTCAAACTGAAAGTGTGTCTACATGCAGCATGTGGGTAACAGATACATATCTATGTAACAGCAGCTGTACCATAATATTCGGTTGCACTGACCTGGATGAGGTGAGCCAAGTGGGTGACTAGAGCGTTCTAGAAAATATAAAAAACTGCATCTTCTCTTTCCAGAAACAGTGACCCCAGTTTTCATAAGGACACTATTTGGAAATATGCTTCTGCTGAATTTCTTTATTATTTTTTTTTCAATCCTGTGAGCATCACTAACTTAATTCCTATTGCTATTTTAGCAGCTTTTCTCTCATCAACTTCTCACAGCACTTCATCTGAACTTATTATCGTTTTGTTGGTTTTCATTTTGGAAGCCTTTCGCCATCTTCCGTTCTGCAGTACCACTCTCTGCCTTAACTGTTACCAATGCGCCAGCAGGGGCGCTTCTTTTTTTTACAAAAAAAAGCCTTATTAAAGACGGTTTAATAAGTGATATCAGAATCAGAAATACTTTATTGATCCCCAGGGGACATTACAGTTGATCCATTTTAAAATAAAGATATATAAACACATAGAGCAGTTATAAGAAAAATAGAAATAAGAATAGATGTGCGAAAAACTTAAAATGCATTATAATAACATGCGGAATGTGCATAAAAGTGGCATGCTATTTATACACATTCCCATGAGATCTATTAGGTATTTGCTTTACTAAAACTTTACCTTGGAGGACAGAACATTTTAAACATTTTCTTTTTTAATATAATGAATGCAGTCCAACCCAACGCCAAACTAAAGCCCTAAAATAACAGTTTGAATCAACACATAGGATTCATGGAAAGAGGCAAAATAGGCACTGGCTGCTTCAAGTCACAAGAAAGAAATAATGATAAGATGACCTCATTGTCTTATGGGCTTGTTTAGAAACACTTAGGGCCGGGGCCAGACCGCTTGCGTGAGCAGTGCGTGTGCGTCGTGGAACCTGTTTTTTTTTATTTCGGGTCCCATGTTAACAGGTTAGAGCAGCCACACAGCCTGCGTGAGCAGCAGGCGCTGCTCGACTGCGTGTCGGCTGCATCTCTTCTAGAGATCTGAGGTCTCACCTAATTTTTCAGAGTGCCAAAAGGGTGACAACAAAAATATACATTTAAAATGATCTTTTGACCGTATATTGGCATCATACCAGCAACACTACTACTGTTTCAGTGTCTATATCTGTAGAATATGTCACAGACACACACCATTTTTTTTTTTTTAACTAAACACTTCCTGCTTCCGTTTAAAAAGAAAAGCCCTCTAAAAAATGTTCTGTGGACACAATTCTTTCATTTGTTAATGGCTTTTATTCTGAAATATTTGCAGGAGTGCTGTGGAAAATGCAGTGACTGATTATTTACAAATATAAATGTACAAAAATTTAATATGAAAGACATTTACTGTATAATTAAATGAAATGGCCATTATGAAAGGCAAACTCTATATAGAAAAAAAGGGCTTGTGGTAGCAGCGCAGCAGCAGCAGAAACGCTGACGTGAGAGACGCAGCAGTTCAGTGAGGCAGCCACCACGCGCTGCTGACGTTCCCAGTCTGGCCCAGGCATTATAAACTTTTATTAGTTGTGTTACACACAAACAAATATAAAACATGTACACTTCTACAGCTTTATACTTGAGTACGTGCATTCATTGTGGTCGCTGTTGTCTCTTGTTGTAGATCTGTTGACCTGGTGTTCCCTTACAGTTGCGTAAAGGATGTTTTCTTCATTTTGGCCACCCTGTTAATAAAATATAAACCACAGTATTGTTCTTGAGAGAGATAAAAACCCTCCAAAAAATTGCTGTCATGAAAACATTTGAATGGTAATACAATAGCTAATCTACACAAAACATACCTGTATTGTTGTGGAGGGAGCTGAAAGTCTTCCATGAGACTCTGAAAAAGAAAGAAAATTGCACTCACTATAATGCTCTTACTGTGAAGCACGTACAAACTGTCAGCAAAGAATAGTAGTTACGGTACCTGCGCATTTACAGCTGTTTCTCTTCTTCATCATGCACAGTAAGAAAACCAGTAAAACAACCAGGATGGTGGTGAATGCCAAAGCTCCACTCAAGAAATACACCAAGACAGGAGAGTCCACCTGATCTGTAGAGAGACGGACACCAGGAGACATTACAGAGCCTTTTGAACTCATTTTAACTAATAGATATCACCATGAAACTTCCCCACGTCATTACTTACATTAAGACAAAGTTTTCTGAAATTTTGTTAAAATATGCTATAAATATTATATATATGCAAATTTTAAAAATGTCCAAAAACAGAATTCTGAACATTGGATAAAGCCAGGTTAAAAATTGAATTTGTTGATATATTAGAGTCTTAGGTTTTTATAGAGGGAATTTTGGATATCTCTTTTTATCACTCCATAAATCAGAAGATACTGTCAACAACCATTACAAAAAATATCAATTTTTGCCATGTTTTTAGGAAATTTTGTTTCTATAAATCAGGCTATGAATGATATATGAACAAACTCCTCTGTAAAAACCTTCAGAATATAGATGAGGAATGAAACTGGAAAGTTTGGTGTATGTACTTGCTACTGAAGTGGAGATTTCTGGCTCAGATTATGAGAAAACAGCTTTTAAAGATATGTATCGTAAATTTTTAACATTTTGCAAGACACTACAGGTGAAGAGGGTAAAACATTTTAACTAATAGAAATCACCATGAAACTTCCCCAGTTGATTACTCACATTAAGACAATTGTTTTTTGTATTACAAGTGAGGCGGTCAATCAATTCAAACATATTGTCTATAGTTAATTGCAATTAATCTTACATTAATTGCACATTTTTTATCTGTTCAAAATGTACATTAAAGGGAGATTTGTCAAATATTTAATGCTCTTATCAACATGGGAGTGGACAAATATACTTGCTTTATGCAAATATATGTATATACCTATTATTAGAAATCAATTAACAACACAAAACAATGACAAATATTGTCCAGAAACCCTCACAGGTGCATTTAACATAAAACATTTGCTCAAATCATAACATGGCAAACTGCAGCCCAACAAGCAACAACATCTGTCAGTGTGTCAGTGTGCTGACTTGACTATGACTTGCCCCAAACTGCATGTGATTATCATAAAGTGGGCATGTATGTAAAGGGGAGACTCGTGGGTACCCATAGAACCCATTTTCATTCACATATCTTGATGTCAGAGGTCAAGGGACCCCTTTGAAAATTTAGCGCATGTTTGGAGCATTACTAAGTCTCCTTCACGACAAGCTAGTATGACATGTGTGGTACCAATAATTTCATATGATATCACTATCTTCACTCTAAAACTTTAAAACTGAGCCCGCTATAACCTAAAATTTTAAAGTTGCATTAATATGTTAAAGAAATTAGTGACGTTAAAACAAATTTGCGTTAAGGCGTTATTATTGCTTTAACTTTGACAGCCTTAATTACAAGTTTTCTGGATTGTTATGTTTAAATATGCAAATGAGGCATTATCTAATGCTAACTTTTGGTGATTTTAGGAGAAATCTACAGACAGATAGACAAAGTGTAGTAAAATAAAACACTTAAATGTGTATTTTTGGATGCTTTCTTTCCACTAATCTGAAAGAAGACATGTTATGGAAGCAAAATAGCACAAAATCTCAGAACTGACCAGTACATGAAAAAAGTTTTTGCCTGTGGAAGTATTATACTTAATAACCTTACCTTCAAAGTCCAGCTTGGTCCCGTTTCCAAACAGTATGTGTCCACATGAGGCAACAGCACAGTAGTAGGTCCCAGCATGAGACCGGTTCAGGCTGTTCATTGGCAGGTTGTAGACACAGGTGTGTGTTTGTGTGTTGGGTTTCTTCTCACACTGATCATTCCTGCTTCCATGGGTGTAGATGAGTCCTGGATGAGATTCTTCAGAGTTTCTGAACCAGTAAACACTGTGTTCTCCATCACAGGTCCCAGTGTGTACTGTACAGTTCAGAGTCTTAGTGCCTTCTGGCTGGACGGTCTCAGATGCTGACTGCTGGACCAAAGCTGGGACGTTTAGACCTGAACCCTGTACACTGACTTCAATGCCCTCCATGAATTCAAACTTGTATGAATGGCTTTTTGCGCAGTAGTAAGTAGCTGAGTCCGAAATTTGCAGTTCTGTTATCTTCAAGTGATTGTTACTGTTTTCAGTATCCAATGTGAAGCGTGGATTGTTCTTGAATTCATCATGAAATTTTGCATTTTTTTCATATTTGTAGAAGGTAGAGAGGAGCCTTGGTTTCTGTCCCAGAGTCTGTTTATACCAGTAAAGCCTTGCAGCAATATTACTCTCATAGGAACATTGCAAAGTCAAGTTTTCGCCAGTTTTAGCGGATACAAAACCTCTCTCTTGATTAGCAGATGGGGAGGATTTCAGATCCGTCATCTGAGCTAGAGATAGGAATAACAAAGCACTTTATGAACACATGAAAAACACAAAGAAACATCAGAAGCAATGTCATGAGGAGTGGTCATATACTTTAGAAGATTCAAACTGCAGTCACAAAAAAAAAAACTCACCCATTTTCCCCAAGAACATACATGTCAGATAGAAGACAAACTTTGGAGATGTCATCGTGTTCAAATTGTCGTGCTGAATGAAAGCTAAATCTCGTTTCTCCACTTGTCACAGACAAGACTGCGTTTGATTGGACAGCCAGAAGTGACAGTGTACGTCCTATTTAGGAAACTTTATCACATGATCGCTGCCACCTACATACAGTATATAGTGTGAAATTTGGTTCACATTTTGAGAGATATATGAAGAATATAATGGTTTAAGTCGCTGAAAAATCTCTGTATCCAATATATACATATCTGTAACAAGACACAGTGCAGTACATTCATGTGCAATATTTGGTATATTTAACAAAAAGGTAACAAAAAATATTTTGAGCAGCTCCATCCAACCATCCATACTTGATAATATACAGTATACTGATATACTTGACTCTCTTTTTGAACTGTAGTACGGCAAAACAACACTGTACTATGTGCTTTATTCAAGAGGCATCTTTTCTTTACAATAATCAATACAAATTTGATTAATCTAGGGCTGTACGATTAATCAAAAATAAAATCCTGATCTCATTTCTGGCCTCTCTATAACCCTAAGCTTCATCAACAAATGACAAGTGTGTGTCATACCACGTGGAAACTGTGTACAGGAAGAGGGGGTGGCAGGACATGGATAAAAATATATATAGACAGCAGAGTGAAAGAAATGTGGTAAAAGAAAAAAAGCCACGTAGAAACCTCGTAGAGAGAGGGCCAGAAAGAACAATCGATATGTCAACCCCCAGTTCTGACAAAAACACTGTGCAGTCTGCTCATTGGAACCAGATTCAAAGACGAGAATGACAGTCAAAAGCACCTAACACAGGAAATAAATATAACTACAGATGCACTAATATGGAATTTTAGGGCAGATAATGATAACCGATAATTGTCTGTTTGTTGTGGCTGATACCGATAAATTTATCAATAATATTAACCTTACAAATGCAAAAATGTGAAGAGGAAAATAAATGTTTTCAGGTTGACAAGTTTTTTAATACAACAATATTTAGAGAACCTTCACCATCCATAGAAAGAACAACTTGCAATAATCTACATTATTCTTTTGACATGTAGAATAATTAGAGACAGACGTTATCACCTTATTGATTAGCTACACAAACCATAATAACTTCACATATTTCATTTATTTATTTATTTTTTATTTATTTGCACATATATAAAACTTCACCATATCCAGTCAATGAGAAAAAAATAAAACAAGAAATGTGTCAGGAGACGTCAAGAGCTTATACAAATGACCCCCCCACCAACCCCAGGAGAGAAAAAAACAATAACAAAAGAGGAAGAAAAATCTAAACTAACATAATTTTAATAAAAAAAACAAAAGTTAAACAACAACAAGAAGTACACAAAATGTGCAGAAAAACCTAACCAAACAGTGGAAAACAATCCAATAAAAACAATGAAATACCTACAAAAAAATAGTACAGAATGGTAAAATGGTAAATGGACTTGGACTTATATAGCGCTTTTCTAGTCTTCCGACCACTCAAAGCGCTTTACACTACATGTCAGTATTCACCCATTCACACACACATTCATACACTGATGGCAGAGGCTACTAAGGTGCCAACTTTGCCCATCAGGATTTAATCTAAATACTCATTCACACACCGATGGCTATGCCTCCGGGAGCAATTTGGGGTTAAGTGTCTTGCTCAAGGACACATCGACATGTGACCCGGAGCAGCCGGGGATCGAACCACCGACCTTCCGATTGGTGGACAACCTGCTCTACCCTCTGAGCCACAGCCGCCCCATACAGACCCACGTACAGAAGAAAAGAAAATATATCTAAACATATCAAAAGATGAAAATATGGTTGGACCATACATAGACTTTATATGAGAAGTGGACGTAGTCACCCAGACTGCCGTTTTGAAGCCTCGAGCTCGGCATTTTGGTCGTAGCTATTTTTGTTTTTTTGTCCTTTGCCATCTTGTTTTTTTCGAAACCAGAAGTGACACGAGAGGGTGGAGCTAAGTACAACTGAATACGAGTTTTTTAGGTCACCAAAATGTTAAAATTAACTTTCATGAATTGAAAACAAAACTGTGAAAGAGAATGAGAATGTGGTTGACCTCACTTACAACAATAGGTGTGAAACTCTTGTGGGGCTTAAAGTGGAGATGAAGCAGTCGACAAACTTATGTGAGTTTACTAAATGGATTTCCACTCTAATGAACAATTATATAACAAACATGACAAATGTCAGCATTTAAAAGAAAAAGAAAAAAGAAGCTTCATTTTATCTTTCGTGGCAAGAGCGCCGCCATGTTGCGGTACTCTAGACTGTGACATCACACATTTTTCAAATTCAGAGTGCTCCAAATTTTGAATATGTTTATTTGATCATTAACAACATACATTTCACATACAAAAACATATGATTTGTTTAAAAAACAAACAAACAGTGAGGATAGATAAAAAGTATAGGATGATCTTGATCCTAAAAGCATGTGAGTGACTTTTACAGCATCGATGAATGTGAGCTTCTTAATATACTGGATAAATCATAAAAAAAACATTTATGCATATGTACTAAAAATAATCTAAATAAAATTAATTAACAATTAAAGAATCATTTTAGATACATGGTGTATTTGCAAGAACAATGTGGAGACAAAAATCTGTATCCTAAATAAGCACATTAGCAAAGAAGAGTGATTTATTTTGGGCTGCAGGACAACAAAGAAGCTTTAAAAGCATATTTATTTCAAACTTAGATATACATTTATATTACACTTTAAAAGAGGCATGAAGAAATCCCTGTCTTACGCAAAAGTACAAATACAATATGTCCACTTCTACTGCTTGACGCTGTAGTACACACATTCACTCCAGGTCGGATCCCTCTGTCTTCTTGATCTGTTGTGCAGGTTGACACTTAAAGCAGCATAATAGAGTTTTTCTCCGTGTTGGTAACCCTGGTAACAAAATATATACCAGCTGATCGTTATTTAGTTCTTGACAGAAATTAAAACAATATCCAGGAAACAATGTATTCTGCAATAAAAAGTGTAATTTTCAGTTACACAGTTTTTATTCACCTTTGCATTTGTTGTGGAGGAAGCTGAAAGTCTTGCTTGAGACTCTGGTTGTGAAACAGAAGAAAAAGCTCTTTTATTCAAAAGCCAAATTCAGTGAAGACGAGCTGTCAAATACAAACAATAGTTACCTGTAGATTGGCAGCTGCTTCTCTTGCTCATCATGCACACGGAGAAAGCCAGTAAAACACTCAGGATGGAGGCGAATGTCGAAGTTCCACTCAAGAAATACACCAAGACAGTAGAGTCCACCCCATCTGCAGAGAGACGGACTTCAGAAACATGGAGCTTTCAGCAGGTTTTTATCCTAAGTTTGTTTAGGAAGTACTTATCAGATGCAACAACCTCGGCTACTCACCTTTAACGTCCAGCTTGGTCCCGTTTCCAAACAGTATGTGTCCACATGAGGCAACAGCACAGTAGTAGGTCCCAGCATGAGACGTATCCAGGCTCTTTATTGGCAGGTTGTAGACACAGGTGTGTGTTTGTGTGTTGGGTTTCTTCTCACACTGATCATTCCTGCCTCCATGGGTGTAGATGAGTCCTGGATGAGATTCTTCAGAGTTTCTGAACCAGTAAACACTGTGTTCTCCATCACAGATCCCAGTGTGTACTGTACAGTTCAGAGTCACAGAGCCTCCTGGCTGGACGGTCTCAGATCCTGACTGCTGGACCAAAGTTGGGACGTTCAAACCTGAACCCTCTACACTGACTAGAATGCTCGCCAAGACTTCCAACGCGTATAGATAGCAACTTATGCAGTAGTAAGTACCTGAGTCTGAATTGCGCATGTCTGCAATTGTAAAGTGATTTTTACCATTTTCAGTATCCAATGTGAAACGTGAATTGTTCTTGAATTCGCCATACAAATATTTTTTTTTATCATACGTATAGAAGTTGGAGATGAGCCTTGGTTTCTGTCCCAGTGTTTGCTTGTACCAGTAAATCCTTGCACCAACAATGCCTCCATAGAAACACTGCAAAGTGAAGTTCTCCCTCGCTTTAACTGATACAAAACCTTTCTCTTGACGAACAGACGAGGAGGATTTCAGATCGGTCGTCTGAGCTGAAGTGAAGTAAGAGACAAAGCAAATATAAATTTGATTTAATGTGGCAGAACTCAGCAAAATTAAAAATCTTAGAAACATTCGTATGACGAGTGATCATACACTGAAAGTTTGAATATATGAATACAACTCACCCATTTCCCCCCAGAGCAGACATGCGAGATAGAGAGCAAACACTGTCGATGTCATCGTGCTCAAATAGCTGTGGGAAATGAAAAGAAGGTAGATGCTTTCTCCACTCTTTAGAGACGAGACTGCGCTTGATTGGTCAACCTCATGTGACGCTGTATGTACGTCCTACTTAGGAGGCGTCAAATGTTCACTGCCATCTGTAGAGTCAAGCATTTTTTTTTTAGAAAAGGACCACAAGGTGTGAAAGATATATGAAGAACATAACAGCTCTCCATCTTGGCATTAGATTTAAAACAAGTAAAAGGTCCATTGACCTCCATTGTACTGGACTGGCAGCAGAAGTCAAATAAAATCAGTTCTATCTACATGCATAACTACCACTGGGCATAAAGTTTGACATGCTTTAAACTTTAGCCCAACATCACAAATCAAACCTTTGCCTCAAGGGGCCTCGCTCAAGTGGTCTTTGTCTTATGAGGTATCCTTCCGAGGGTGCGAACACTCTTACATCCTGCTGAAAACCACAAAATGTACCAAATACAAAAAGTAAGGGGGGTTGAAAAGTTCACAGGTCCGAGAGTAATGAATGCTTTATTTCTTTTCTACGTAAGTTCATAGTGTAGTAGTTCATAGTGACAAAATATTTTAGCACACAGTAACTATTGTATCTCTTAAAGGCTTTGCTTTTATTACACCTGGCCTACATCCGCTGTGTGGTCAAAGCAGCAGCTGCAGTCTTCGTCAGTATCAGCCTCAGTGCTGCTGTACACTCAGACGCAGCTCAATACGCAGTCAGTGTACTTGTGTAAACCAGGGGTTCTCAAACTTTTTGGGGCCAGGGAAAATATTCATAGGACCCCTCATAATCGTAACGCAGATTAAGCATAATGTTTACTACCATTTGTACTCTTAGATGCCATTGGAACTATTTCTATTTTAAAACTTTTCAACCTAAATACGTCAGACCTGTTGGATAGTGATAAACAGAAACGCATTTCAATTTGAATCATGTTAATACCTCTTATATACTTTTAGTCAGAGGGTGATTTTATTCAAATTGCATTTGGACTTTTCAAGTAATTGATCTTAAAAGCTTTCAGAAAATGAACAGTAGCAAGCCTGGCGTAGTCCTAATGAATCCAGATGTTTAAATTTACCAGTCTAAAGCTGACTTTCAATAAGTGCTTCAACTTAAAAATAATGAACTCATTGCTGTGTGTCACAATCATATCAGTTTCTATTGGCCCAAAGCTAACGTTGGTGGGACTAAAGGACACAATATGCTTGTTTTATTGGCGCAAATGGTCCCTATTTGTTGATATTCACACATATTCAACAATATTTTATAATTTATAGCAAATTATTTCGCGGACCTCCTGAGAGATTGCCACGTACCCCTGGGGGTCCTCGGACCCCACTTTGAGAATCACTGGTACTACTAACTACCTTTGGGTCCGCCCGGCGCTACGAAGGGTCTTAAGGGGACTCAGCCCGCTCAGTTGTATTTTTTGCTCCCTTTGTTTAAGCTTTATGTATCTATAGACAAATAGCAAAAACAACACATTTATTGGCCGAGATACATGTGACTATCGCTCAGCTGTTGTTTCAGAACCATGGACAGCGCTGTTTGTGTGTAAGGGCCGGGTAGCTTGTCTACTGTAGGTGTGGCGCTGTCCGTGGTACTGAAACGGAGGGGAGGAGATCGACAGACGGCCAGACGAGACAGAACACGTCGATTAGTTTGGTTTCTTCTTGCTTTTCGTGGTGACATGGAAATAAAGCATATCAATTAACTTTGTATTCGAAATGTATTAGATAAAGTACCAGCTATTGGGAAATAGTGGAATATAATTATTAAATAATGTTTATAAAAAACAAATATTGGGGTAATTTTGAAGTAATTCCAAATTTCAAATAGGTTACTTGCTAATTATCACCTAATTACCAATTTGCGGACCTGTAAAATGAAGTGTTACTGTACATATAATGATATACTGTATCTATTAAATTTCCATTAAGAGTAGGAGGGACATCAAAGCTCTGCACTTGCTTTCCACAATACTGTATGTGTGCATGGAAACTATGGAGTGATTAAGAAAAATCCTGGTTATGCAAAACATAAATAGAGATTAAAGAAAGCTTGTTGATTGAGTAAAAAGGGACAATATTACCAACAAGTCTTTGTATTATTTATTTTATTTTATTTTATTTAACCTTTATTCAACCAGGAGTATAGAGATTAAAAATCTCTTTTTCAAGAGTGTCCTGGCCAAGATAGGCAGCAGCACAGTTACAAGGTTGTAGACATAAAACACACATAACACTTTAAAACGAAGACAAAGAGCAAATTACAGAATCATAAGGTATCGAAAAAACATTCATTAGCATTCAAAACTTCTACAGCCAGATGTGCTCGCTTCCAAGTCTTTTAGAAATACTTATTTTATTTTATTGCAAGACAATACTTTAGAATTTTAAAGACATTCAGTGAGACCAGCTCTCAAAAATTTGTCAATTTGTAACTGATTCCAAGAAGAGGAAGCAGCGTATACTTAATAGATGTGAACTCCGGTCTTGTGCACAAAAATCTGATGCAATGCTGTACATGCACACCATACTCTCCGCCTCACTACGTAAAGTGCACACTTCTTCCTGCATTGGCACTGCATGTTGGCATCGGGCGTAAACCGTGAGATGTAAATATGAACATAATTCCTAGGCACACTGAGCTGCAACTTTTGACTTTAGAGCACAAGGAAGATATACACATACATCTCAAAATCTACCTCTAAATCTACACAACATTTGAAATACGACTAAATCCAGTTTTATTGTAAAAGTATAAATGAAACCTGTCCAGATCTATTGCTTTACACTGGAGTACACGCATTCATCATTGGTGTTGTTCCTCGGTCTCCGTGATCTGTTGGGCAGGTTGACACTTAAAGCAGCATAATGGAGGCTGTCTGCGTCTCTGTAACCCTGGTAACACAATATATAGAAGTGGATTAGAATATCAAAATTGAAATATTCACAAAACAATTGGTTGTTGTGAAATAAAAAGGTGGATTATTAAGATAAATGTCACCTCTGCATTTTCTGTGAAGGGAGCTGATAGTCTTCCGCGAGACTCTGGATGTGAAACACAGAAAATGCTTCTTTATTCAAAAGTTATATTTAGTGGGTACAAGCTATCAGATACAAACGGTACAACTTACCTGCACATTGGCAGCTGTTTCTCTTGTTCACCTTGTACACTGAGAGAGCCAGTATAACAACCAGGATGGTGGTGAATGCCAAAGCTCCACTCAAGAAATACACCAAGACAAGAGAGGCTTCCTCATCTATAGAGAGTCAGACACCAGAAACAGAGCTTTTATCGCTGTGTTCATTAGAGCTGGGACGATTCACCTATCTCCCGATTCCATACTATCATGATACTTGGGTGCCGATTCGATATGTATTGCGATTCTACAAGTATTGCGATTCCATATTACGATGTATTGTGATTTTTGTTAAGTTTTTTAACACTAGACCATGACAAAAGGATGAATCATACACTTCTAGGGACATTTACTTCGGAAAATCTCTAAATTGATATTGTAAAAATGTTTGATTTTTAGCATGTATATAGTCAGATATATCAGTCATTGTCATTATTTATTACATTTTTTTTCATTTCACGTTACCGCAATACGATAACATTTCCTGTCTGTGATAGAGTTAGCATGAAGCTCTGCTTTTGCCTCACTTGTGAAACTAGGGGTGGAACGGTTCACAAAATTCATGGTTCAGTTCATATCAGGGTTTTCGGTTCGGTATATTTGTTACAGAAGGAGGTCAATTTCTGATTTCAACATGCTTTTCATTTATTTGGCAAAAATAAGTAAACAAATGTTTGCCTTAACAAAAGTATGGCTTACATAAAGAACAAATACACGTCTTCATTGACAAATCTCAATTGAAAGAATAGGTCTTCTACAGTAACTAGTACAACAAAAAAATGCAGCTTTGTTATTTTCATATAAAAATAATGAAATTCTAAACTAAGGCCATACATTGAAGCATAAGCTCAACCAGAACTATGCTAAAAGACATACAGCTTTTATGAATGAGCTATGAGCTGTGAGTTTATAGCTCATTCAACAGTGGCTCACTGGTCATAATTCTTACTATAACAGTAAAGGCACTCAAATACTGACATATTGTCAATAAGAAAAAATAAATTACAAAAATAAAATCCCAAATGTCTGTAATGTAATGTTCCACCTCAAGGCTGTTGAGAAATCCTCAACTGCTGCTTATGCTAGTTTACACAGGGCAGGCACAACAGACTAAAATCCACACGTGAAGGCTCACGCTCTTTGACCATATGCTTTAATTCTGTATTGTTAACGTCCTGAACCGAACGGTTCGGGTCAGATACACAAACCGTTCCAACCCTATGTGAAACCCAAAGTGTTTCCATACTTTACTGCATGTGTATTGTTTACCACGTTGGATTTAAAATGTGAGGGTGCAGGTCGTATCCATGCCGACCCTCCGCCGGTTCTGGTATTAAAAAAATCAATTTCAGAATCGTAAAAAAAGAAATTGCGATACATAAGTGAATTAATCTTTTCCCCCACCCCTGGTGTTCATGTTCAGTTTGATTGGAAAGTAACCATAAATAACTATACTAGAGCTAGAATGTTACTCACCTTTAAAGTCCAGCTTGGTCCCATTTCCAAACAGTATGTGTCCACATGAGGCAACAGCACAGTAGTAGGTCCCAACATGAGACCGGTTCAGGCTCTTCATTGGCAGGTTGTAGACACAGGTGTGTGTTTTGTTGTTGGGTTTCTTCTCACACTGATCATTCCTGCGTCCATGAGTGTAAATGAGTCCTGGATGAGATTCTTCAGAGTTTCTGAACCAGTAAACACTGTGTTCTCCATCACAAGTCCCAGTGTGTACTGTACAGTTCAGAGTCACAGAGCCTCCTGGCTCGACGGTCTCAGATGCTGACTGCTGGACTAAAGCTGGGACGTTCAGACCTGAACCCTGCACACTGACTAAAGTGCCCTCCGCAAAATACAAGGCAAGTGACTCACTAGCTGCGCAGTAGTAAATAGCTGAGTCTGAAATGCGCAAATCAAAAATTGTCAAGTGATTGTTACCGTTTTCCATATCCACTGTGAAGCGTGGATTGTTATTGAATTCATGATAAAAAATGGCTGTTGTATGCATATATGAGGAAGAGATCAGCCGTGGTTCCTGTCCCAGTGTTTGCTTGTACCAGTAAAGCGATGCTGGCTCACTATCTTCATAGAAACATTGCAAAGTCACATTGTTTCCAACATTAGCTGATACAAAACCTCTCTGTTGACGAACAGATGAGGAAGAAATCAGACCGGTCACATGAGCTGAAGTGAAATGAAAGACGAAACAAATACACAGTTAATAATTTAATCTGATGGAATTCAGCATAATTATTACATAAAAATATATATTTAGAAGCATTTCCATGAAGAGTTGCTAAAGAAAAGATAGAAACTGCAGTCACAAAAACACAACTCACCCATTTTCCCCAAGAGCAAACATGTGAGATAGAAGACAAACTTTAGAGATGCCATCGTGTTCAAATTTCTGTGTTGAGTGAAACAAACCTAGATCCTTTTTCTACTCTTCAGAGACAAGACTGCGTTTGATTGGCCGACCTGATGTGACACTGTATGTCCTATTCAGGAAACCTGATCACATGTTTGCTGCCATTTATAGAGCCAAGTTGTGGTTCACATACACTACATATACAGTCACATGGAGGTCTGATCATTTACCTGCCAATAAAAAGCCTCAGTAATAGTAATGTGTATTTATAAAAATGAAGAATATCTATAGACTGAGTTGATGCATCGTCCTGATGTGCTGACTCTGAATATCTAAATATCTATCCCTATATGGTTTTAGAGAAAGTTTAAAATACTTTAAATCACCTGCTTACAAGATTAGATCTTATTTTTATTATTATTATTATTATGAAAGGTGCTGAATTCCAAATTCAGAGCATATCTACAGTATGACTGAGGGATTGCCTCCACGTGGCTCTTCAGATGGCGACGACTGAGCCGCCGCCATCACTAACAGTGCTAACAATGGCAACAGTGCTGACAGTGTTAACCTGGGGGGGAACCAGAGGTTGGCCGCTATGCTTCCACCAAGACGCTGTGTGTTATCATGGAAGCGTAGCGCCCTACCATATGAACCCAGTGCAGAGCGGTGGCGATTAGCTAGCTCGTGGGGCACACACACTGGGACTCACATGCACTAGTGCCTATTTCACACTGCAAGCCCTCCCCTGTTCTGGGGTATTTTAGTGGTCTCTGGCTTAAGGGACATCTATGTGGGAGTGCAGCCGCGTCAACATCCTGCTGAAAACCACAATAGCTGCTGCACTGACAGAGATACACAGCTAAAGCATGGGGTAAATGTTAAAAGGTCTCAAAGCAATGACTGCTTCATTTCTTTTCTGCATTCATAAGAGAAGCAGTGCCAAAACAAAACATTTTGCCATGCATAACTCTGTCTTAAAAGCTACACAGAGCAAAGCATGTTAACTTTATCTTGGGGCCACAGTTTACCCACCTACCAAGACACCACTACACCACTAGCACCAGCGGATTTGGGCAGAACTCAGGCTCAAACTTCCTAAAACAGTAACTTTAATAATGGTTCTTGCAGTTACATAGTCATTTAGATTAAAAATCTCTTTTTCAAGAGTGTCCTGGCCAAGATAGGCGGCACAGTTACAAGGTTGCAGACATAAAACAAACATAATAATTCAAAACGAAGACAAAGAGCAAATTACAGAATAATAAGGTATCGAAAAAACATTCATCAGCAGTCAAACTTTCTACAGCCAGATGTGCTCGCTTCCAAGTCTTTTAGAAGCACTTTAAAGACATTCAGTGAGACCAGCTCTCAAAGATTCAGGTCATTTTGTAACTGATTCCAAGAAGAGGAAGAAGCGTATACTTAAATGCCCTTTTTCCCAGTCCTGTACGGACTTTTAATAGGATTTAGTCTGTGAATAGATGTGAACTCCGGTGTTGTGCACAAAAGTCTGATGCGCTACTGTAGCCTAGACGCACACCATACTCTCAGCCGCACTACTTAAAGTGCACACTTCTTCCTGCATTGGCACTGAATGTTGGCATCGGGCGTAAACCGTGAGATGTAAATATGAACAGAAATCCTGGGCACACTGAGCTGCAACGTTTGACTGCAGAGCAAAAGGAAGATATACACATACATCTCAAAATCTACCTTGAAATACGACTAAATCCAGTTTTATTATAAAAGTAGAAATGAAACCTGTCCAGATCTATTGCTTTACACTGGAGTACACACATTCATCATTGGTGTTGTTCCTCGGTCTCCGTGATCTGTTGGGCAGGTTGACACTTAAAGCAGCATAATGGACGCTGTCTGCGTCTCTGTAACCCTGGTAACACAATATGTAGAAGTGGATTAGGACATCAAAATTGAAATATTCACAAAACAATTGGTTGTTGTGAAATAAAAAGGTGGATTATTAAGATAAATGTCACCTCTGCATTTTCTGTGGAGGGAGCTGATAATCTTCCGCGAGACTCTGGATGTGAAACACAGAAAATGATTGTTTATTCAAAAGTTATATTTAGTGACTACAAGCTATCAGATACAAACGGTACAACTTACCTGCACATTGGCAGCTGTTTCTCTTGTTCACCTTGTACACTGAGAGAGCCAGTATAACAACCAGGATGGTGGTGAATGCCAAAGCTCCACTCAAGAAATACACCAAGACAAGAGAGGCTTCCTCATCTATAGAGAGTCAGACACCAGAAACAGAGCTTTTATCGCTGTGTTCATTAGGGCTGGGACGATTCACCTATCTCCCGATTCAATACTATCATGATACTTGGGTGCTGATTTGATATGTATTGCGATTTTACAAATGATTTTTGTTAACTTTTTAACACTAGACCATGACAAAAGGATGAATCATACACTTCTAGGGACTTTTACTTCGGAAAATCTCTAAATTGATTCAGTAAAAATGTTTAAATTTCAGTATGTATATAATCAGAGATGTCCTGAAGTCAGATATATCAGTCATTATCATTATTTATTACATTTTGTTATTAATTTTGCCATGAGAGTGACGGCTGGCTCGCCCGCACGTTACTGCAATACGATAACATTTCCTGTCCATGACAGAGTTAGCATGCAGCTTTAGCTGCTAGATGTCTAGCTCTGCTTTTGCTGCAATGTGTGAAACTAGGGGTGGAACGGTTCACAAAATTCATGGTTCGGTTCATATAACAGTTTTGGGGCACAACAAACTAAAATTCACACGTGAAGGCTCACGCTCTTTGATCATATGCTTTAATTCTGTATTGTTTACGATGGAGTGTGGTCGTATATGCAGCGATAAACACTCTTATAGCATTAGATATTACTTTGGCACAGTTTGAATCTGCAATGGGAGGCTGTCTGAATGCTGTGGGGGAACGGACTCTCCGTCCAGTCTGCTTTTGTTTCGCTCCGCTAATCGACACATTCGGGTGATGCCGTCGTAATTAAATGTTTCAAGTGTCCATATATGAACCCGACTTCAGTTGAACAGTGTCGGCGTACAGTTTGACACAAATCGTTGTCAGTTCAGCCTGACTTCATGAGCTACTGGGCGCTACAGCGCTGCTAACATTCCTGGTGCACTGCCAAAACTTTCCAGGTAAAACTCACGCTCCAGAGATTCTGTTCCGAGTAGAAACAGTAAACATAAACTTCTGTTTGGATAGCGGCGAAACGAAAGGATGTCGCGAACCGAACCGAACGTCCTGAACCGAACGGTTCGGGTCAAATACACAAACCGTTCCAACCCTAAGTGAAACCCAGGTGTGTCCATACTTTACTGCATGTGTATTGTTTACCACGTTGGATTTAAAATGTGAGGGTGCAGGTCGTATCCATGCCGACCCTCCACCGGTTCTGGCATTAAAAAAATCTATTTCAAAATCGTAACAAAAGAAATCGCGATACAAAAGTGAATGATCTTTTCCCCACCCCTGGTGTTCATGTTCAGTTTGATTGGAAAGTAACCATACATAACTATACTAGAGCTAGAATGTTACTCACCTTTAAAGTTCAGCATGGTCCCGTTTCCAAACAGTATATGTCCACATGAGGCAACAGCACAGTAGTAGGTCCCAACATCAGACTGGTTCAGGCTCTTTATTGGCAGGTTGTAGACACAGGTGTGCGTTTGTGTGTTGGGTTTCTTCTCACACTGATCATTCCTGCCTCCATGGGTGTAGATGAGTCCTGGATGAGATTCTTCAGAGTTTCTGTACCAGTAAACACTGTGTTGTCCATCACATGTCCCAGTGTGTACTGTACAGTTCAGAGTCACAGAGCCTTCTGGCTGGATGGTCTCAGATGCTGACTGCTGGACCAAAGCCGGGGTGTTCAGACCTGAACCCTGTACACTGACTAAAGTGCCCTCCGCAAAATACAAGGCAAGTGACACACTAGCTGCGCAGTAGTAATTAGCTGAGTCTGAAATGCGCAAATCAAAAATTGTCAAGGGATTTTTACTGTTTTCCTTATCCACTGTGAAGCGTGGATTGTTATTGAATTCATGATAAAAAGTGGCTGCTGTATCCATATATGTGGAAGAGATGAGCCGTGGTTTCTGTCCCAGTGTTTGCTTGTACCAGTAAAGCCATGCTGGCTCACTATCTTCATAGAAACATTGCAAAGTCACATTGTTTCCAACATTAGCTGATACAAAACCTCTCTGTTGACGAACAGATGAGGAAGAAATCAGACCGGTCACATGAGCTGAAGTGAAATGAGAGACGAAACAAATACACAGTTAATAATTTAATCTGATGGAATTCGACATAATTATTACATAAAAAATATATATATTTAGAAGCATTTCCATGAAGAGTTGCTAAAGAAAAGATAGAAACTGCAGTCACAAAAACACAACTCACCCATTTTCCCCAAGAGCAAACATGTGAGATAGAAGACAAACTTTAGAGATGCCATCGTGTTCAGATTTCTGTGTTGAGTGAAAAGAACGTAGATGCTTTCTCCACTCTTCAGAGACAAGACTGCGTTTGATTGGCCGACCTGATGTGACACTGTATGTCCTATTCAGGAAACCTGATCACATGTTTACTGTCACTTATAGAGCCAAGTTGTGGTTCACATACACTACATATACAGTCACATGCAGGTCTGATCATTTATCTGCCAATAAAAAGCCTCAGTAATAGTAATGTGTATTTATAAAAATGAAGAATATCTATAGACCGAGTTGATGCATTGTCCTGAAGTGCTGTCTCTGAATATCTAAATATCTATCCCTATGTGGTTTTAGAGAAAGTTTAAAATACTTTAAATCACCTGCTTACAAGATTAGATCTTCTTTTTATTATTATTATTACTATGAAAGGTGCTGAATTCAAATTCAGAGCATATCTACAGTATGACTGAGGGATTGCCTCCACGTGGCTCTTCAGATGGCGACGACTGAGCCGCCGCCAGCACTAAGAGTGTAAACAACGGCAACAGTGCTGACAGTGTTAACCTGGGGGGGAACCAGAGGTTGGGTGCTATGCTTCCACCAAGACGCTGTGGATTATCGTGGAAGTGTAGCGCCCAACCATATGAGCCCAGTGAGGAGCGGTGGCGATTAGCTAACTCGTGTTGCACAAACATTTGGACTCACATGCACTAGTGCCTGTTTCATACTACAAGATTTTCAATCTGTTTCTGATGTTCAGATGTTTCAAAATGCATATGCAATTTGTATATTATATCCATTATATGTAGTAGTACTCTAAATAGTATTTCAACTAAGTAATGTTCTAAGAATTTCCATTAATAGTATTACTAGTATTAGTATTTGTATTACTGGTATTCGTGTTAATATTAGATTTTCCTGTGTGATCAAATGTGACGTAATAAGCCCTCCCCTGTTCTGGGGTATTTTAGTGGTCTCTGGCTTAAGGGACATCTATGTGGGAGTGCAGCCGCGTCAACATCCTGCTGAAAACCACAATAGCTGCTGCACTGACAGAGATACACAGCTAAAGCATGGGGTAAATGTTAAAAGGTCTCAAAGCAATGACTGCTTCATTTCTTTTCTGCATTCATAAGAGAAGCAGTGCCAAAACAAAACATTTTGCCATGCATAACTCTGTCTTAAAAGCTACACAGAGCAAAGCATGTTGACTTCATCTTGGGGCCACAGTTTACCCACCTACCAAGACACCACTACACCACTGCCATCAGCGGATTTGGGCAGAACTCAGGCTCAAACTTTCTAAAACAGTAACTTTAATAATGGTTTTCTCAGTTACATAGTCCTAGTCATAGATTTATGAAGTTGTTAAAGGTCAGACTCATTGAGATTAAAAATCTCTTTTTCAAGAGTGTCAATAGGCAGCAGCACAGTTACACGGTTGCAGACATAAAACAAACATAACAATTCAAAATGAAGACAAAGAGCAAATTACAGAATCACAAGGTATCGAAAAAACATTCATCAGCAGAGAAAAACTTCTACAGCCAGATGTGCTCGCTTCCAAGTCTTTTAGAAATACTTTAAAGACATTCAGTGAGAACAGCTCTCAGAGATTCAGGTTATTTTGTAACTGATTCCAAAAACAGGAAACAGCGTTCTTGAATGCCCTTTTTCCCAGTTCAGTACAGACTATTAATAGGATTTAGTCTGTGAATAGATGTGAACTCCGGTGTTGTGCGCAAACATCTGATGCACTACTGTAGCCTAGACGCACACCATACTCTCCGCCGCACTACGTAAAGTGCACACTTCTTCCTGCATTGGCACTGAATGTTGGCATCGGGCGTAAACCGTGAGATGTAAATATGAACAGAATTCCTAGGCACACTGAGCTGCAACTTTTGACTGCAGACCACAAGAAAGATATACACATACATCTCATAATCCACCTCTAAATCTACACAACACTTGAAATACGACTAAATCCAGTTTTATTATAAAAGTAGAAATGGAACCTGTCCAGATCTATTGCTTTACACTGGAGTACACGCATTCATCATTGGTGTTGTTCCTCGGTCTCCTTGATCTGTTGGTCAGGTTGACACTTAAAGCAGCATAATGGAGGCTGTCTGCGTCTCTGTAACCCTGGTAACACAATATGTAGAAGTGGATTAGGATATCAAAATTGAAATATTCACAAAACAATTGGTTGTTGTGAAATAAAAAGGTGGATTATTAAGATAAATGTCACCTCTGCATTTTCTGTGGAGGGAGCTGATAATCTTCCGTGAGACTCTGGATGTGAAACACAGAAAATGCTTCTTTATTCAAAAGTTATATTTAGTGAGTACAAGCTATCAGATACAAACGGTACAACTTACCTGCACATTGGCAGCTGTTTCTCTTGTTCACCTTGTACACTGAGAGAGCCAGTATAACAACCAGGATGGTGGTGAATGCCAAAGCTCCACTCAAGAAATACACCAAGACAAGAGAGGCTTCCTCATCTATAGAGAGTCAGACACCAGAAACAGAGCTTTTATCGCTGTGTTCATTAGGGCTGGGACGATGCACCTATCTCCCGATTCCATACTATCATGATACTTGGGTGCTGATTTGATATGTATTGCGATTCTACAAATTATTTTTGTTAACTTTTTTAACACTAGACCATGACAAAAGGATGAATCATACACTTCTAGGGACTTTTACTTCGGAAAATCTCTAAATTGATATTGTAAAAATGTTTAAATTTCAGTATGTATATAATCAGAGATGTCCTGAAGTCAGATATATCAGTCATTGTCATTATTTATTAATTTTTTATTTTTCATTGGGGCCGTTTGAATGCATTTAACATAAATGTCAGTATATGGGTGCTCTACAGTTGTAGCGTCGGCTAATTTGGCCATGAGAGTGACGACTGGCTTGACCGCACGTTACCGCAATACGATAACATTTAGCATGCAGCTTTAGTCATGATGTCTAGCTCTGCTTTTCCTGCAATGTTTGAAACCCAAAGTGTTTCCATACTTTACTGGATGTGTAGTGTTTACCACCTGGATATAAAATGTGAGGGTGCAGGTCATATCATGCGGACCCTCCGCCGGTTCTGGCGTTAATAAAAAATCTATTTCAAAATCGTAAAAAATGAAATTGCGATACATAAGTGAATTAATCTTTTCCCCACCCCTGGTGTTCATGTTTAGTTTGATTGGAAAGTAACCATAAATAAGTATACTAGAGCTAGAATGTTACTCACCTTTAAAGTCCAGCTTGGTCCCGTTTCCAAACAGTATGTGTCCACATGAGGCAACAGCACAGTAGTAGGTCCCAACATGAGACCGGTTCAGGCTCTTTATTGGCAGGTTGTAGACACAGGTGTGTGTTTGTGTGTTGGGTTTCTTCTCACACTGATCATTCCTGCCTCCATGGGTGTAGATGAGTCCTGGATGAGATTCTTCAGAGTTTCTGTACCAGTAAACACTGTGTTCTCCATCACAGGTCCCAGTGTGTACTGTACAGTTCAGAGTCACAGAGCCTCCTGGCTGGACGGTCTCAGATGCTGACTGCTGGACCAAAGCCGGGATGTTCAGACCTGAACCCTGCACACTGACTAGAGTGCCCTCCGAAAAATACAAGACGTATGACGCACTAGCTGCGCAGTAGTAAATAGCTGAGTCTGAAATGCGCAAATCCAAAATTGTCAAGTGATTGTTACTGTTTTCCTTATCCACTGTGAAGCGTGGATTGTTCTTGAATTCATGATGAAAAGTGACTCTTATATCATGCATATATGTGGAAGAGATCAGCTGTGGTTTCTGTCCCGGTGTTTGTTTGTACCAGTAAAGCCATGCTGGATCACTACCTTCACAGAAACATTGCAAAGTTACACTGTTTCCAACATTAGCTGATACAAAACCTCTCTGTTGACGAACAGAAAAATTCAGACCGGTCACATGAGCTGAAGTGAAATGAGAGACAAAACAAATACACAGTTTATAATTTAATCTGACGGAATTCAGCATAATTATTACATAAAAAATATATATTTAGAAGCATTTCCATGAAGAGTTGCTAAAGAAAAGATAGAAACTGCAGTCATAAAAACACAACTCACCCATTTTCCCCAAGAGCAAACATGTGAGATAGAAGACAAACTTTGGAGATGCCATCGTGTTCAGATTTCTGTGTTGAGTGAAAAGAACGTAGATGCTTTCTCCACTCTTCAGAGACAAGATTGCGTTTGATTGGCCGACCTGATGTGACACTGTATGTCCTATTCAGGAAACCTGATCACATGTTTGCTGCCATTTATAGAGCTAAGTTTTGGTTCACATACACTACATATACAGTCACATGGAGGTCTGATCATTTACCTGCCAATAAAAAGCATCAGTAATAGTAATGTGTATTTATAAAAATGAAGAATATCTATAGACCGAGTTGATGCATCGTCCTGATGTGCTGACTCTGAATATCTAAATATCTATCCCTATGTGGTTTTAGAGAAAGTTTAAAATACTTTAAATCACCTGCCTACAAGATTAGATCTTATTTTTATTATTATTATTATTATTATGAAAGGTGCTGAATTCAAATTCAGAGCATATCTATGATTGAGGGATTGCCTCCACGTGGCTCTTCAGATGGCGACGACTGAGCCACCACCAGCACTAACAGTGCTGACAACGGCAACAGTGCTGACAGTGTTAACATGGGGGGGAACCAGAGGTTGGGCACTATGCTTCCACAAAGACACTGTGGGTTATCGTGGAAGCGTAGCGCCCAACCATATGATCCCAGTGCAGAGCGGTGGCGATTAGCTAGCTCGTAGGGCACACACACTGGGACTCACATGCACTAGTGCCTGTTTCATACTACAAGATTTTAAAGTGGTTTCTGATTTTCTGATGTTTCAAAATGCATATGCAATTTGTATATTCTATCCATTATATGTAGTAGTACTCTAAATAGTATTTCAACTAAGTAATGTTCTAAGAATTTCCATTAATAGTATTACTAGTATTAGTATTTGTATTACTGGTATTCGTGTTAATATTAGATTTTCCTGTGTGATCAAATGTGACGTAATAAGCCCTCCCCTGTTCTGGGGGATTTTAGTGATCTCTGGCTTAAGGGACATCTATGTGGGAGTGCAGCCGCGTCAACATCCTGCTGAAAACCACAATAGCTGCTGCACTGACAGAGATACACAGCTAAAGCATGGGGTAAATGTTAAAAGGTCTCAATGCAATGACTGCTTCATTTCTTTTCTGCATTCATAAGAGAAGCAGTGCCAAAACAAAACATTTTGCCATGCATAACTCTGTCTTAAAAGCTACACAGAGCAAAGCATGTTGACTTCATCTTGGGGCCACAGTTTACCCACCTACCAAGACACCACTATACCACTAGCACCAGCGGATTTGGGCAGAACTCAGGCTCAAACTTTCTAAAACAGTAACTTTAATAATGGTTCTCTCAGTTACATAGTCCTAGTCATAGATTTATGAAGGTGTTAAAGGTCAGACTCATTGAGATTAAAAATCTCTTTTTCAAGAGTGTCCTGGCCAAGATAGGCGGCACAGTTACACGGTTGCAGACATAAAACAAACATAACAATTTAAAACGAAGACAAAGAGCAAATTACAGAATCACAAGGTATCGAAAAAACATTCATCAGCAGTCAAACTTTCTACAGCCAGATGTGCTCGCTTCCAAGTCTTTTAGAAGCACTTTAAAGACATTCAGTGAGAACAGCTCTCAAAGATTCATGTAATTTTGTAACTGATTCCAAGAACAGGAAGCAGCGTATACTTAAATGCTCTTTTTCCCAGTTCAGTACGGACTTTTAATAGGATTTAGTCTGTATATAGATGTGAACTCCGGTCTTGTGCACAAAAATCTGATGCAATGCTGTACACGCACACCATACTCTCCGCCTCACTACGTAAAGTGCACACTTCTTCCTGCATTGGCACTGAATGTTGGCATCGGGCGTAAACCGTGAGATGTAAATATGAACAGAAATCCTAGGCACACTGAGCTGCAACTTTTGACTGCAGAGCAAAAGGAAGATATACACATACATCTCAAAATCTACCTTGAAATACGACTAAATCCAGTTTTATTATAAAAGTAGAAATGAAACCTGTCCAGATCTATTGCTTTACACTGGAGTACACACATTCATCATTGGTGTTGTTCCTCGGTCTCCGTGATCTGCTGGGCAGGTTGACACTTAAAGCTGCATAATGGAGGCTGTCTGCGTCTCTGTAACCCTGGTAACACAATATATAGAAGTGGATTAGGACATCAAAATTGAAATATTCACAAAACAATTGGTTGTTGAGCAATAAAAAGGTGGATTATTAAGATAAATGTCACCTCTGCATTTTCTGTGGAGGGAGCTGATAATCTTCCGCGAGACTCTGGATGTGAAACACAGAAAATGATTGTTTATTCAAAAGTTAAATTAAGTGACTATAAGCTATCAGATACAAACAGTACAACTTACCTGCACATTGGCAGCTGTTTCTCTTGTTCACCTTGTACACTGAGAGAGCCAGTATAACAACCAGGATGGTGGTGAATGCCAAAGCTCCACTCAAGAAATACACCAAGACAAGAGAGGCTTCCTCATCTATAGAGAGTCAGACACCAGAAACAGAGCTTTTATCGCTGTGTTCATTAGAGCTGGGACGATGCACCACATTTTACAAGTGATTTTTGTTAACTTTTTTAACACTAGACCATGACAAAAGGTTGAATCATACACCTCTAGGGACTTTTACTTCGGAAAATCTCTAAATTGATTCAATAAAAATGTTTGATTTTCAGCATGTATATAATCAGATATATCAGTCATTGTCATTATTTATTAAGTTTTTTTTTTTTCATCAGGGCCGTTTGAATGCATTTAACATAAATGTCAGTATACTGTTGCTCTACAGTTGTAGCGTCGGCTAATTTGGCCATGAGAGTGACGGCTAGCTTGACTGCATGTTACCGTAATACGATAACATTTAGCATGCAGCTTTAGTCATGATGTCTAGCTCTGCTTTTGCTGCAATATTTGAAACCCAAAGTGTTTCCATACTTTACTGGATGTGTATTGTTTACCACGTTGGATTTAAAATGTGAGGGTGCAGGTCGTATCCATGCGGACCCTCCACCGGTTCTGGCATTAAAAAAATCTATTTCAAAATCGTAACAAAAGAAATCGCGATACAAAAGTGAATGATCTTTTCCCCACCCCTGGTGTTCATGTTCAGTTTGATTGGAAAGTAACCATACATAACTATACTAGAGCAAGAATGTTACTCACCTTTAAAGTCCAGCTTGGTCCCGTTTCCAAACAGTATGTGTCCACATGAGGCAACAGCACAGTAGTAGGTCCCAGCATGAGACGGATCCAGGCTCTTTATTGGCAGGTTGTAGACACAGGTGTGTGTTTTGTTGTTGGGTTTCTTCTCACACTGATCATTCCTGCCTCCATGAGTGTAGATGAGTCCTGGATGAGATTCTTCAGAGTTTCTGTACCAGTAAACACTGTGTTGTCCATCACAGGTCCCAGTTTGTACTGTACAGTTCAGAGTCACAGAGCCTCCTGGCTGGACGGTCTCAGATGCTGACTGCTGGACCAAAGCTGGAACGTTCAGACCTGAACCCTGTACACTGACTAGAGTGCCCTCCGAAAAATACAAGACGTATGACGCACTAGCTGCGCAGTAGTAAATAGCTGAGTCTGAAATGCGCAAATCCAAAATTGTCAAGTGATGGTTACTGTTTTCCTTATCCACTGTGAAGCGTGAATTGTTCTTGAATTCATGATGAAAAGTGACTCTCATATCATACATATATGTGGAAGAGAGCAGCTGTGGTTTCTGTCCCGGTGTTTGTTTGTACCAGTAAAGCCATGCTGGCTCACTACCTTCACAGAAACATTGCAAAGTTACACTGTTTCCAACATTGGCTGATACAAAACCTCTCTGTTGACGAACAGATGAGGAAGAAAACAGCCCGGCCACATGAGCTGAAGTGAAATGAGAGACAAAACAAATATACAGTTAATAATTAAATCTGATGGAATTCAGCATAATTATTACATAAAATATATATTTAGAAGCATTTCCATGAAGAGTTGCTAAAGAAAAGATAGAAACTGCATTCACAAAAACACAACTCACCCATTTTCCCCAAGAGCAAACATGTGAGATAGAAGACAAACTTTAGAGATGCCATCGTGTTCAAATTTCTGTGTTGAGTGAAAAGAACGTAGATGCTTTCTCCACTCTTCAGAGACAAGACTGCGTTTGATTGGCTGACCTGATGTGACACTGTATGTCCTATTCAGGAAACCTGATCACATGTTTAACGCCATTTGTAGAGCCAAGTTGTGGTTCACATACAGTGCACATACAGTCACATGCAGGTCTGATAATTTACCTTACTGTCACCCGTACCTCCAAGAACCACTTTGGTCATATTCAATGTTTGTGCTCGAAGCTGGCAAACCCAACAAGAGGACGAGTTTTTTGATGCTGCACGCGGTCATTGCAACCTGCTATTCTACAATAGGGTGTAAGAAAATATTAATACATGAGTATCGCGATATTATGTTGTTCGATGGAAAATGTTGTTATGTGTAGATTACTACAGTAGTATTATTTCATAAAACCATTTTTTTTTAGCCTTTTGACACTGATTTATTTATTGGTGTAATCTACTAAAATAGTCTGGATATTACAGTTATACTGCTATAGCTGCTATGCATGAAAACACTGCAGAGACTTCCTGTTTGAAACCACAACAACAAAGAGAGCAGAGTGTCCTAGAGAAGTGTGTGACCAAAGTATATGGAGAGCTAATCTTTGACTGCCGACCACCCAGAGGCTTAAAAGAAAACCCTTACATTTTTTAACAAGCATGTATATGCAGAAATTGCACAATGTGCTGCCCCATTACATCAGCTCATCTTCCAGTGTGCTCACTGTATTAGTGTCAGGGTCTAAATGATGCCCAGGAAATGAGATATAACTATGACAAAGCGTCCCCTAGTCAGTAGGTGGTAGTAAACAGACGGATGTGGTCAGCTCCTGTGATCATGCACACACTCTCAATAAGAGCCCGGCTGTGGAAAGCACTTGTTTTATTAGTTTATTGCAAGGCAAGACTTTACATTCGGTATATTGAGGTGAAATCTTACAGCAATGCTCCTATTTGAGAAAAATAATACATTATACAGCTTGATAGAGGCATGAATGTATAATCTTTTCTTACACAGAAACAAAGTAGAAATGAAAAGTTCCCAGCTCTACTGCCTTACACTGGAGTACACACATTCACTTTGTGTGTTGTCCCCCTGTCATGTTGATCTCTTGACCTTGTGTCCCCTCAAAGCAGCGTAATGGAGGTCGACTGAATCTTGGTAATCTGGTAAAATATTCTTTTTAGTAATTAATCATCATATTAATACACATCACCTGTCTGATACATAGCAACACCTCTATAATCCATAATGACATAACAGTGCTTGAATAAAGGTACCTTTGCGCTTTACAAATAGGCCATTTCCACTATGGGAACAAGATGACCCATAACTACACATGTAGCTCATTTGGCATACTGTTTTTACAATGATATATATCCAAAACGTTCTGGTTTGTACACACAGTGGAAATTCAAGGCAGAACCTAGAACCAGGTCCAGGTTATGGGTCGGTAAGTTCCCATAGTGGAAAAGACCAAACAGCTACTGTATGCAGTATTTCAGAGCTATTTTACTGAATTATATTAATTTGCACAGGTGTTGTTTTTTTTCACTCTCTATACAGTACGTTGTTGCAGGTTTGCACCCTTTACTTCTTCTCCTCTGTTTACTGGCAGATTACAGCCATGCATAGCCTATAGCGCCAACGTCTGACAATACTATGCAGCCTAGTTTATTGGCTCCAAACCAGTTGGTGGAAACACTCTATTTCGCATTTCTTTTTTGCGACATTTTAAAAGTTCGCTTAAAATTTGCTTGACAATTGAAAATGGAAACATGGCTGTTTTGAGGCAGATTTATGGTCAAGGTGAGATAAGGGATCATACATGAGCTTCATACATACATGAACAGTCTGACCCTACGGACTGTGTTGTCCACATAGCAATCACAGCAGGCTCTTTGAGGTGGAAAATGGTTTGCATTAGGGATGTGCATTCTAAGCAAAAATACTATTGGAAAGTCACTGGGAATTAGCCGATTATTATTCAAAAATCACTGCATAACCCCCAACTCTCTTCAGACCCTGTTCCTAAACCTAAATTGTTTCATGTGAAGACGGAAGTTTATTTTGAAAAGACTGTATGCATGTAACGTGCGGAAATTGACGCTTGACATTCGTAGGAGAATGCACAAAAAAGGAGAAATAACTTTTTGTAAGATATCATACAAGCTGTTGTTTGAGGATCAATGTGCCACTTGTGTGTGTTGAAGCCGCTGGAATGAACATGCACACGCATATTGTTACAAACTCAAGAGTGCTCCAAATTTTGATTGTTTATTTGATCACAAACAATATAAATTTCACATACAAAAACACACATATGATTTGGTCAAAAAAAAAATTAGGATGGATAAAAAGTATAGGATGATCTTGATCCTAAAAGCATGCAAGTGACTTTTACAGTATCGATGAATGTGAGCTTCTTAATACACTGGATAAGTCATAAAAAGACATTTATGCATATGTACTAAAATAATCTGAAAAAAAATAATTAATAATTAAAGAATCATTTTAGATACATGGTGTATTTGCAAGAACATTGTATCCTAAATAAGCACATTAGCAAAGAAGAGTGATTTATTTTTTGCTGCAGGACAACAAAGAAGCTATAAAAGTATATTTATTTCAAACTTAGATATACATCTATATTACACTTTAAAAGAGGCACGAAGAAAACCCTGTCTTACGCAAAAGTACAAATGTAATATGTGCGGTTCTACTGCTTGACGCTGTAGTACACACATTCACTCCAGGTCGGATCCCTCTGTCTTCTTGATCTGTTGTGCAGGTTGACACTTAAAGCAGCGTTGTAGAGTGTTTCTCCGTGTTGGTAACCCTGGTAACAAAATATATACCAGTTGATCGTTATTTAGTGCTTGACAGAAATGAAAACAATATCCAGGTAACAAAGCATTGTGCAATACAATGGTAATTTAGGAGTTAAATTAACAGTTTTTATTCACCTTTGCATTTGTTGTGGAGGAAGCTGAAAGTTTTGCTTGAGACTCTGATTGTGAAACAAAAAAACTCTTTTATTCAAAAGTTATATTTAGTGACTACAGGCTATCAGATACAAATGGTACCACTTACCTGCACATTGGCAGCTGTTTAGAGCCAGTATAACAACCAGGATGGTGGTGAATGCCAAAGCTCCACTCAAGAAATACACCAAGACAAGAGAGGCTTCCTCATCTATAGAGAGTCAGACACCAGAAACAGAGCTTTTATCGCTGTGTTCATTAGAGCTGGGACGATGCACCTATCTCCCGATTCCATACTATCATAATACTTGGGTGCCGATTCGATATGTATTGCGATTTTACAAGCGATTTTTGTTAACTTTTTTAACACTTAACCATGGCAAAAGGATGAATCATACACTTCTAGGGGCTTTTACTTCGGAAAATCTCTAAATTGATTCATTAAAAATGTTTAATTTTCAGCATGTATATAATCATATATATCAGTCATTGTCATTATTTATTAAATGTTTTTTTACATCAGGGCCGTTTGAATGCATTCAACATAAATGTCAGTATATGGGTGCTCCACAGTTGTAGTGTCGGCTAATTTGGCCATGAGAGTGACGACTGGCTTGAACGCACGTTACCGCAATATGATAACATTTAGTATGCAGCTTTAGTCATGATGTCTAGCTCTGCTTTTGCTGCAATGTTTGAAACCCAAAGTGTTTCCATACTTTACTGGATGGGTATTGTTTACCACCTGGATATAAAAATGTGAGGGTGCAGGTCATATCATGCGGACCCTCCGCCGGTTCTGGCATTAAAAAAATCAATTTCAAAATCGTAAAAAAAAGAAATCGCGATACATAAGTGAATTGATCTTTTCCCCCACCCCTGGTGTTCATGTTTAGTTTGACTGGAAAGTAACCATACATAACTATACTAGAGCAAGAATGTTACTCACCTTTAAAGTCCAGCTTGGTCCCGTTTCCAAACAGTATGTGTCCACATGAGGCAACAGCACAGTAGTAGGTCCCAGCATGAGACCGGTTCAGGCTCTTCATTGGCAGGTTGTAGACACAGGTATGTGTTTGTGTGTTGGGTTTCTTCTCACACTGATCATTCCTGCCTCCATGGGTGTAGATGAGTCCTGGATGAGATTCTTCAGAGTTTCTGAACCAGTAAACACTGTGTTCTCTATCACAGGTCCCAGTTTGTACTGTACAGTTCAGAGTCACAGAGCCTCCTGGCTGGACGGTCTCAGATGCTGACTGCTGGACCAAAGCTGGAACGTTCAGACCTGAACCCTGCACACTGACTACAATGCCCTCTGCAAAAGACAAGAGAGCTGACATTCCAGCTGCGCAGTAGTAAATAGCTGAGTCTGAAATGCGCAAATCAGAAATTTTCAAGTGATGGTTACTGTTTTCCTTATCCACTGTGAAGCGTTGATTGCTCTTGAATTCATGATAAAAAGTGACTCTTGTATCACGCATATAAGAGGAAGAGATCAGCCGTGGTTCCTGTCCCAGTGTTTGTTTGTACCAGTAAAGCGATGCTGGCTCACTATCTTCATAGAAACATTGCAAAGTCACATTGTTTCCAACATTAGCTGATACAAAACCTCTCTGTTGACGAACAGATGAGGAAGAAAACAGCCCGGCCACATGAGCTGAAGTGAAATAAGAGACAAAACAAATATACAGTTAATAATTTAATCTGATGGAATTCAGCATAATTATTACATAAAAATATATATTTAGAAGCATTTCCATGAAGAGTTGCTAAAGAAAAGATAGAAACTGCATTCACAAAAACACAACTCACCCATTTTCCCCAAGAGCAAACATGTGAGATAGAAGACAAACTTTAGAGATGCCATCGTGTTCAAATTTCTGTGTTGAGTGAAAAGAACGCAGATGCTTTCTCCACTCTTCAGAGACAAGACTGCGTTTGATTGGCTGACCTGATGTGACACTGTATGTCCTATTCAGGAAACCTGATCACATGTTTAACGCCATTTGTAGAGCCAAGTTGTGGTTCACATACAGTACATATACAGTCACATGCAGGTCTGATAATTTACCTTACTGTCACCCGTACCTCCAAGAACCACTTTGGTCATATTCAATGTTGGTGCTCGAAGCTGGCAAACCCAACAAGAGGACGAGTTTTTTGATGCTGCACGCGGTCATTGCAACCTGCTATTCTACAATAGGGTGTAAGAAAATATCGATACATGAGTATCGCGATATTATGTTGTTCGATGGAAAATGTTGTTATGTGTAGATTACTACAGTAGTATTATTTCATAAAACCATTTTTTTTTTAGCCTTTTGACACTGATTTATTTATTGGTGTAATCTACTAAAATAGTCTGGATATTACAGTTATACTGCTATAGCTGCTATGCATGAAAACACTGCAGAGACTTCCTGTTTGAAACCACAACAACAAAGAGAGCAGAGTGTCCTAGAGAAGTGCGTGACCAAAGTATGTGGAGAGCTAATCTTTGACTGCCGACCACCCAGAGGCTTAAAAGAAAACCCTTACATTTTTTAACAAGCATGTATATGCAGAAATTGCACAATGTGCTGCCCCATTACATCAGCTCATCTTCCAGTGTGCTCACTGTATTAGTGTCAGGGTCTAAATGATGCCCAGGAAATGAGATATAACTATGACAAAGCGTCCCCTAGTCAGTAGGTGGTAGTAAACAGACGGATGTGGTCAGCTCCTGTGATCATGCACACACTCTCAATAAGAGCCCGGCTGTGGAAAGCACTTGTTTTATTAGTTTATTGCAAGGCAAGACTTTACATTTGGTATATTGAGGTGAAATCTAGCTGCAATGCTCCTATTTGAGAAAAATAATACATTATACAGCTTGATAGAGGCATGAATGTATAATCTTTTCTTACACAGAAACAAAGTAGAAATGAAAAGTTCCCAGCTCTACTGCCTTACACTGGAGTACACACATTCACTTTGTGTGTTGTCCCCCTGTCATGTTGGTCTCTTGACCTTGTGTCCCCTCAAAGCAGCGTAATGGAGGTCGACTGAATCTTGGTAATCTGGTAAAATATTCTTTTTAGTAATTAATCATCATATTAATACACATCACCTGTCTGATACATAGCAACGCCTCTATAATCCATAATGACATAACAGTGCTTGAATAAAGGTACCTTTGCGCTTTACAAATAGGCCATTTCCACTATGGGAACAAGATGACCCATAACTACACATGTAGCTCATTTGGCATACTGCTTTTACAATGACATATATCCAAAACGTTCTGGTTTGTACACACAGTGGAAATTCAAGGCAGAACCTAGAACCAGGTCCAGGTTATGGGTCGGTAAGTTCCCATAGTGGAAAAGACCAAACAGCTACTGTATGCAGTATTTCAGAGCTATTTTACTGAATTATATTAATTTGCACAGGTGTTTTTTTTTTCACTCTCTATACAGTACGTTGTTGCAGGTTTGCACCCTTTACTTCTTCTCCTCTGTTTACTGGCAGATTACAGCCATGCATAGCCTATAACGCCAACGTCTGACAATACTATGCAGCCTAGTTTATTGGCTCCAAACCAGTTGGTGGAAACACTCTATTTCGCATTTCTTTTTTGCGACATTTTAAAAGTTTGCTTAAAATTTGCTTGACAATTGAAAATGGAAACATGGCTGTTTTGAGGCAGATTTATGGTCAAGGTGAGATAAGGGATCATACATGAGCTTCATACATACATGAACAGTCTGACCCTACGGACTGTGTTGTCCACATAGCAATCACAGCAGGCTCTTTCAGGTGGAAAATGGTTTGCATTAGGGATGTGCATTCCAAGCAAAAATACTATTGGAAAGTCACTGGGAATTAGCTTATTATTATTCAAAAATCGCTGCATAACCCCCAACTCTCTTCGGAACCTGTGCCTAAACCTAAGTTGTTTCCTGTGAAGACGGAAGTTTATTTTGAAAAGACTGTATGCATGTAACGTGCGGAAATTGACGCTTGACATTCGTAGGAGAATGCACAAAAAAGGAGAAATAACTTTTTGTAAGATATCATACAAGCTGTTGTTTGAGGATCAATGTGCCACTTGTGTGTGTTGAAGCCGCTGGAATGAACATGCACACGCATATTGTTACAAACTCAAGAGTGCTCCAAATTTTGATTGTTTATTTGATCACAAACAATATAAATTTCACATACAAAAACACACATATGTTTTGGTCAAAAAAAAAATTAGGATGGATAAAAAGTATAGGATGATCTTGATCCTAAAAGCATGCAAGCGACTTTTACAGCATCGATGAATGTGAGCTTCTTAATACACTGGATAAGTCATAAAAAGACATTTATGCATATGTACTAAAATAATCTGAAAAAAAATAATTAATAATTAAAGAATCATTTTAGATACATGGTGTATTTGCAAGAACATTGTATCCTAAATAAGCACATTAGCAAAGAAGAGTGATTTATTTTTTGCTGCAGGACAACAAAGAAGCTATAAAAGTATATTTATTTCAAACTTAGATATACATCTATATTACACTTTAAAAGAGGCACGAAGAAAACCCTGTCTTACGCAAAAGTACAAATGCAAAATGTCCGGTTCTACTGCTTGACGCTGTAGTACACACATTCACTCCAGGTCGGATCCCTCTGTCCTCTTGATCTGTTGTGCAGGTTGACACTTAAAGCAGCGTTGTAGAGTGTTTCTCCGTGTTGGTAACCCTGGTAACAAAATATATACCAGTTGATCGTTATTTAGTGCTTGACAGAAATGAAAACAATATCCAGGTAACAAAGCATTGTGCAATACAATGGTAATTTAGGAGTTAAATTAACAGTTTTTATTCACCTTTGCATTTGTTGTGGAGGAAGCTGAAAGTCTTGCTTGAGACTCTGATTGTGAAACAAAAAAACTCTTTTATTCAAAAGTTATATTTAGTGACTACAGGCTATCAGATACAAATGGTACCACTTACCTGCACATTGGCAGCTGTTTAGAGCCAGTATAACAACCAGGATGGTGGTGAATGCCAAAGCTCCACTCAAGAAATACACCAAGACAAGAGAGGCTTCCTCATCTATAGAGAGTCAGACACCAGAAACAGAGCTTTTATCGCTGTGTTCATTAGGGCTGGGACGGTACACCTATCTCCCGATTCCATACTATCATGATACTTGGGTGCCGATTCGATATGTATTGCGATTTTACAAGCGATTTTTGTTAACTTTTTTAACACTTAACCATGGCAAAAGGTTGAATCATACACTTCTAGGGGCTTTTACTTCGGAAAATCTCTAAATTGATTCATTAAAAATGTTTAATTTTCAGCATGTATATAATCATATATATCAGTCATTGTCATTATTTATTAAATTTTTTTTTACATCAGGGCCGTTTGAATGCATTTAACATAAATGTCAGTATACTGTTGCTCTACAGTTGTAGCGTCGGCTAATTTGGCCATGAGAGTGACGGCTGGCTTGACCGCACGTTACCGCAATATGATAACATTTAGTATGCAGCTTTAGTCATGATGTCTAGCTCTGCTTATTCTGCAATGTTTGAAACCCAAAGTGTTTCCATACTTTACTGGATGTGTAGTGTTTACCACCTGGATATAAAATGTGAGGGTGCAGGTCGTATCCATGCGGACCCTCCGCCGGTTCTGGCATTAAAAAAATCAATTTCAAAATCGTAACAAAAGAAACCCTGACACATAAGTGAATGATCTTTTCCCCCACCCCTGGTGTTCATGTTTAGTTTGATTGGAAAGTAACCATAAATAAGTATACTAGAGCTAGAATGTTACTCACCTTTAAAGTTCAGCTTGGTCCCGTTTCCAAACAGTATGTGTCCACATGAGGCAACAGCACAGTAGTAGGTCCCAGCATGAGACTGGTTCAGGCTCTTTATGGGCAGGTTGTAGACACAGGTGTGTGTTTGTGTGTTGGGTTTCTTCTCACACTGATCATTCCTGCCTCCATGAGTGTAGATGAGTCCTGGATGAGATTCTTCAGAGTTTCTGTACCAGTAAACACTGTGTTCTCCATCACAGGTCCCAGTGTGTACTGTACAGTTCAGAGTCACAGAGCCTCCTGGCTGGACGGTCTCAGATGCTGACTGCTGGACCAAAGCCGGGATGTTCAGACCTGAATCCTGTACACTGACTAGAGTGCCCTCCGAAAAATACAAGACGTATGACGCACTAGCTGCGCAGTAGTAAATAGCTGAGTCTGAAATGCGCAAATCCAAAATTGTCAAGTGATGGTTACTGTTTTCCTTATCCACTGTGAAGCGTGGATTGTTCTTGAATTCATGATGAAAAGTGACTCTCATATCATGCATATATGTGGAAGAGATCAGCTGTGGTTTCTGTCCCGGTGTTTGTTTGTACCAGTAAAGCCATGCTGGATCACTACCTTCACAGAAACATTGCAAAGTTACACTGTTTCCAACATTAGCTGATACAAAACCTCTCTGTTGACGAACAGAAAAATTCAGACTGGTCACATGAGCTGAAGTGAAATAAGAGACAAAACAAATACACAGTTAATAATTTAATCTGATGGAATTCAGCATAATTATGACAAAATATATATATTTAGAAGCATTTCCATGAAGAGTTGCTAAAGAAAAGATAGAAACTGCAGTCACAAAAACACAACTCACCCATTTTCCCCAAGAGCAAACATGTGAGATAGAAGACAAACTTTGGAGATGCCATCGTGTTCAGATTTCTGTGTTGAGTGAAAAGAACGTAGATGCTTTCTCCACTCTTCAGAGACAAGACTGCGTTTGATTGGCCGACCTGATGTGACACTGTATGTCCTATTTAGGAAACCTGACCACATGTTTGCTGCCATTTATAGAGCCAATTTGTGGTTCACATACAGTACATATACAGTCACATGGAGGTCTGATCATTTTCCTGCCAATAAAAAGCATCAGTAATAGTAATGTGTATTTATAAAAGTGAAGAATATCTATAGACCGGGTTGATGCATCGTCCTGAAGTGCTGACTCTGAATATCTAAATATCTATCCCTATGTGGTTTTAGAGAAAGTTTAAAATACTTTAAATCACCTGCCTACAAGATTAGATCTTCTTTTTATTATTATTATTATTATGAAAGGTGCTGAATTCCAAATTCAGAGCATATCTACAGTACGACTGAGGGATTGCCTCCACGTGGCTCTTCAGATGGCGACGACTGAGCCGTCGCCATCACTAACAGTGCTAACAATGGCAAGAGTGCTGACAGTGTTAACCTGGGGGGGAACCAGAGGTTGGCCGCTATGCTTCCACCAAGACGCTGTGGGTTATCTTGGAAGCGTAGCGCCCAACCATATGAACCCAGTGCAGAGCGGTGGCGATTAGCTAGCTCGTGGGGCACAAACACTGGGACTCACATGCACTAGTGCCTGTTTCATACTACAAGATTTTAAAGTGGTTTCTGATTTTCTGATGTTTCAAAATGCATATGCAATTTGTATATTCTATCCATTATATGTAGTAGTACTCTAAATAGTATTTCAACTAAGTAATGTTCTAAGAATTTCCATTAATAGTATTACTAGTATTAGTATTTGTATTACTGGTATTCGTGTTAATATTAGATTTTCCTGTGTGATCAAATGTGACGTAATAAGCCCTCCCCTGTTCTGGGGTATTTTAGTGGTCTCTGGCTTAAGGGGCATCTATGTGGGAGTGCAGCCGCGTCAACATCCTGCTGAAAACCACAATAGCTGCTGCACTGACAGAGATACACAGCTAAAGCATGGGGTAAATGTTAAAAGGTCTCAATGCAATGACTGCTTCATTTCTTTTCTGCATTCATAAGAGAAGCAGTGCCAAAACAAAACATTTTGCCATGCATAACTCTGTCTTAAAAGCTACACAGAGCAAAGCATGTTGACTTCATCTTGGGGCCAAAGTATACCCACCTACCAAGACACCACTACACCACTAGCACCAGCGGATTTGGGCAGAACTCAGGCTCAAACTTCCTAAAACAGTAACTTTAATAATGGTTCTTGCAGTTACATAGTCATTTAGATTAAAAATCTCTTTTTCAAGAGTGTCCTGGCCAAGATAGGCGGCACAGTTACAAGGTTGCAGACATAAAACAAACATAATAATTCAAAACGAAGACAAAGAGCAAATTACAGAATAATAAGGTATTGAAAAAACATTCATCAGCATTCAAAACTTCTACAGCCAGATGTGCTCACTTCCAAGTCTTTTAGAAGCACTTTAAAGACATTCAGTGAGACCAGCTCTCAAAGATTCAGGTCATTTTGTAACTGATTCCAAAAACAGGAAGCAGCGTACTTAAATGCCCTTTTTCCCAGTTCAGTACAGACTTTTAATAGGATTTAGTCTGTGAATAGATGTGAACTCCGGTCTTGTGCACAGAAATCTGATGCAATGCTGTAGCCTAGACGCACACCATACTCTCCGCCTCACTACATAACGTGCACACTTCTTCCTGCATTGGCACTGAATGTTGGCATCGGGCGTAAACCGTGAGATGTAAATATGAACAGAAATCCTAGGCACACTGAGCTGCAACGTTTGACTGCAGAGCAAAAGGAAGATATACACATACATCTCAAAATCTACCTCTAAATCTACACAACACTTGAAATACGACTAAATCCAGTTTTATTATAAAAGTTTAAATGAAACCTGTCCAGATCTATTGCTTTACACTGGAGTACACGCATTCATCATTGGTGTTGTTCCTCGGTCTCCGTGATCTGTTGGGCAGGTTGACACTTAAAGCAGCATAATGGAGGCTGTCTGCGTCTCTGTAACCCTGGTAACACAATATGTAGAAGTGGATTAGGATATCAAAATTGAAATATTCACAAAACAATTGGTTGTTGTGAAATAAAAAGGTGGATTATTAAGATAAATGTCACCTCTGCATTTTCTGTGGAGGGAGCTGATAATCTTCCGTGAGACTCTGGATGTGAAACACAGAAAATGCTTCTTTATTCAAGAGTTATATTTAGTGACTACAAGCTATCAGATACAAACGGTACCACTTACCTGCACATTGGCAGCTGTTTCTCTTGTTCACCTTGTACACTGAGAGAGCCAGTATAACAACCAGGATGGTGGTGAATGCCAAAGCTCCACTCAAGAAATACACCAAGACAAGAGAGGCTTCCTCATCTATAGAGAGTCAGACACCAGAAACAGAGCTTTTATCGCTGTGTTCATTAGGGCTGGGACGATTCACCTATCTCCCGATTCCATACTATCATGATACTTGGGTGCCGATTCGATATGTATTGCAATTCCATATTATGATTTATTGTGATTTTTGTTAACTTTTTTAACACTAGACCATGACAAAAGGTTGAATCATACACTTCTAGGGACTTTTACTTCGGAAAATCTCTAAATTGATTCAGTAAAAATGTTTGATTTTCAGCATGTATGTAGTCAGAGATGTCCTGAAGTCAGATATATCAGTCATTGTCATTGTTTATTTATTTATTTTTCCATCGGGGCCTGTTGAATACATTTAACATAAATGTCAGTATATGGGTGCTCTACAGTTGTAGCGTCGGCTAATTTGAACATGAGAGTGATGGCTGGCTTGACCGCATGTTACCGTAATACAATAACATTTCCTGTCCGTGACAGAGTTAGCATGCAGCTTTAATCATGAGGTCTAGCTCTGCTTTTTCTGCAATGTTTGAAACCCAAAGTGGAGTTTACCATGTTGGATTTAAAATGTGAGGGTGCAGGTCGTATCCATGCGGACCCTCCGCCGGTTCTGGCATTAAAAAAATCTAGTTCGAAATTGTAAAAAAAGAAATCGCGATACATAAGTGAATTGATCTTTTCCCCCACCCCTGGTGTTCATGTTTAGTTTGATTGGAAAGTAACCATAAATAAGTATACTAGAGCTAGAATGTTACTCACCTTTAAAGTCCAGCTTGGTCCCGTCTCCAAACAGTATGTGTCCACATGAGGCAACAGCACAGTAGTAGGTCCCAGCATGAGACCGGTTCAGGCTCTTTATGGGCAGGTTGTAGACACAGGTGTGTGTTTTATTGTTGGGTTTCTTCTCACACTGATCATCCCTGCCTCCATGAGTGTAGATGAGTCTTGGATGAGATTCTTCAGAGTTTCTGTACCAGTAAACACTGTGTTCTCCATCACAGGTCCCAGTTTGTACTGTACAGTTCAGAGTCACAGAGCCTCCTGGCTGGACGGTCTCAGATGCTGACTGCTGGACCAAAGCTGTGATGTTCAGACCTGAACCCTGCACACTGACTAAAGTGCCCTCCGCAAAATACAAGAGAGCTGACGCACTAGCTGCGCAGTAGTAAATAGCTGAGTCTGAAATGCACAAATCAAAAATTGTCAAATGATTGTTATTGTTTTCCCTATCCAGTGTGAAACGTGGATTGTTCTTGAATTCATGATAAAAAGTGACTCTTGTATTATACACATGCGAGGAAGAGATGAGCCGTGGTTTCTGTCCTGGTGTTTGCATGAACCAGTAAAGCCATGCTGCTGGCTCACTACCTTCATAGAAACATTGCAAAGTCACAATGTTTCTAACATTAGCTGATACAAAACCTCTCTGTTGACGAACAGAAATATTCAGACCAGTCACATGAGCTGAAGTGAAATGAGAGACAAAACAAATACACAGTTAATAATTTAATCTGATGGAATTCAGCATAATTATTACATAAAAATATATATTTAGAAGCATTTCCATGAAGAGTTGCTAAAGAAAAGATAGAAACTGCAGTCACAAAAACACAACTCACCCATTTTCCCCAAGAGCAAACATGTGAGATAGAAGACAAACTTTAGAGATGCCATCGTGTTCAAATTGCTGTGTTGAGTGAAACAAACCTAGATCCTTTCTCCACTCTTCAGAGACAAGACTGTGTTTGATTGGCCGACCTGATGTGACACTGTATGTCCTATTCAGGAAACCTGATCACATGTTTACTGCCATTTATAGAGCCAAGTTTTGGTTCACATACAGTACATATACAGTCACATGCAGGTCTGATCATTTATCTGCCAATAAAAAGCATCAGTAATAGTAATGTGTATTTATAAAAATGAAGAATATCTAAAGACCAAGTTGATGCATCGTCCTGAAGTGCTGACTCTGAATATCTAAATATCTATCCCTATGTGATTTTAGATAATCTTTCTGAACTAAAGTTTAAAAGACTTTAAATCACCTGCCTATGAGCTTAGATCTTATTTTTATTATTATTATTACTACGAAAGGTGCTGAATTCAAATTCAGAGCATATGTACAGTATGACTGAGGGATTGCCTCCACGTGGCTATTCAGATGGCGACGACTGAGCCGCCGCCAGCACTAAGAGTGTAAACAACGGCAACAGTGCTGACAGTGTTAACCTGGGGGGGAACCAGAGGTTGGGCGCTATGCTTCCACCAAGACGCTGTGGGTTATCATGGAAGCGTAGCGCCCAACCATAAGAGTCAAGTGCAGAGCGGTGGCAATTAGCTAGCTCGTGGGGCACACACAGTGGGACTCACATGCACTAGTGCCTATTTCACACTACAAGATTTTCAATCGCGATATACACTCTCCGGCCACTTTATTAGGTACACCTTGCTAGTACCGGGTTGGACCCCCTTTTGCCTTCAGAACTGCCTTAATTCTTTGTAGCGTAGATTCAACAAGGTGTTGGAAACATTCCTCAGAGATTTTGGTCCATATTGACATTATAGCATCACGCAGTTGCTGCAGATTTGTCGACTGCACATCCATGATGCAAATCTCCCGTTCCACATCCTAAAGGTGCTCTATTGGATTGAGATCTGGTGACTGTGGAGGCCATTGGAGTACAGTGAACTCATTGTCATGTTGAAGAAACCAGTTTGAGATGATTTGAGCTTTGTGACATGGTGCATTATCCTGCTGGAAGTAGCCATCAGAAGATTGGTACACTGTGGTCATAGGGGGATGGACATGGTCAGCAACAATACTCAGGTAGGCCATGGCGATTAAACAATGCTCAATTGGTACTAAGGGGCCCACAGTGTGCCAAGAAAATATCCCCCACACCATTACACCACCACCACCACAGGCATGAACCGTTGATACAAGGCAGGATGGATCCATGCTTTCATGTTGTTTACGCCAAATTCTGACCCTACCATCTGAATGTCGCAGCTGAAATCCAGACTCATCAGACCAGGCAATGTTTTTCCAATCTTCTATTGTCCAATTTTGGTGAGCCTGTGCGAATTATTGCCTCAGTTTCCTGTTCTTAGCTGACAGGAGTGGCTCCCGGTGTGGTCTTCTGCTGTTGGAGCCCATCTGCTTCAAGGTTCGACATGTTGTGCGTTCAGAGATGGTATTCTGCATACCTTGGTTGTAACGAGTGGTTATTTGAGTTACCGTTGCCTTTCTATCATCTCCAACCACTCTGCCCATTCTCCTCTGACCTCTGACATCAACAAGGCATTTTCGTCCACACAATTGCCGCTCACTGGATATTTTCTCTTTTTCGGACCATTCTCTGTAAACCCTAGAGATGGTTGTGCGTGAAAATCCCAGTAGATCAGCAGTTTTTTTTAAATACTCAGACCAGCCCGTCTGGCACCAACAACCATGCCACGTTCAAAGTCACTTAAATCCCCTTTCTTCCCCATTCTGATGCTCGATTTGAACTTCAGCAAGTCGTCTTCACCACGTCTAGATGCCTAAATGCATTGAGTTGCTGCCATGTGATTGGCTAATTAGCTATTTGTCTTAACAAGCAATTGAACAGGTGTGCCTAATAAAGTGGCTGGTGAGTGTATATTTGATTAATCGTGCAGACCTAACGGCCGAACCGGCTATGTAAACAAGCTCGGATTACAACACACACAGGGGGAGAGCGACTTCATTCTCTGCTCAGGTAGACTTTACTCCTCCATATCTTTACACAGCACATAGTTGTTTGCTGCTATATTAATGCTCTGAATATTTAATTTAGCACCTTAAATATTAATAACAATAATATTGATAATGGTCATTTTTAAATGTCAGTTTGTGATGTTCTGATGTTTCAAAATGTGTATGCAACTAGTATATTCTATCCATTATTTTTAGTAGTACTCTAAATAGTATTTCAACTAAGTAATGTTCCGAGAATTTCCATTTATAGTATTACCAGTATTAGTATTTGTATTACTGGTATTCGTGTTATATAATATTGGGGTAATTTGGCAGTAATTTCAAATTTCAAATAGTTTACTTGCTAATTATCACCTGATTTCCTTGAAATTTGCGGACCTGTAAAATGAAGTGTTACCGTACTTATAATGCTATACTGTATCTATTCGATTTCCATCAAGAGTAGGAGGGACATCAAAGCTCTGCACTAGCTTTCTACAATACTCTATATGTGCATGGAAACTATGGTGTGATTAATATTAAGGAAAGATCCTGGTTATGCAAAACATAAAAAGAGGTTAAGGAAAGCTTGTGGATTGATTAAAAAAGGACAATATTACCAACAAGTCTTCATATTATTTTATTTTATTTAACCTTTATTCAACCAGAAGTAAAGACTCATTGAGATTAAAAATCTCTTTTTCACGAGTGTCGATAGGCAGCAGCACAGTTACAAGGTTGCAGACATAAAACAAACATAACAATTTAAAACGAAGACAAAGAGCAAATTACAGAATCATAAGGTATCGAAAAAACATTCATCAGCATTCAAAACATCTACAGCCAGATGTGCTCGCTTCCAAGTCTTTTAGAAGTACTTTAAAGACATTCAGTGAGACCAGCTCTCAAAGATTCATGTCAATTTGTAACTGATTCGAAGAAGAGGAAGAAGCGTATACTTAAATGCCCTTTTCCCCAGTTCAGTACGGACTTTGGGGACAGTTAATAGAATTATGTCTGTGATTAGATGTGAACTCCGGTCTTGTGCACAAAAATCTGATGCAATGCTGTACACGCACACGTTACTCTCCGCCTCACTACTGAAGTCCACATTTCTTCCTGCATTGGCACTGAATGTTGGCATCGGGTGTAAACCGTGAGATGTAAATATGAACAGAAATCCTAGGCACACTGAGCTGCAACTTTTGACTGCAGAGCACAAGGAAGATATACACATATATCTCAAAATCTACCTTGAAATACGACTAAATCCAGTTTTATTATAAAAGTATAAATAAAACCTGTCCAGATCTATTGCTTTACACTGGAGTACACGCATTCATCATTGGTGTTGTTCCTCGGTCTCCGTGATCTGTTGGGCAGGTTGACACTTAAAGCAGCATAATGGAGGCTGTCTGCGTCTCTGTAACCCTGGTAACACAATATGTAGAAGTGGATTAGGATATCAAAATTGAAATATTCACAAAACAACTGGTTGTTGTGCAATAAAAAGGTGGATTATGAAGATAAATGTCACCTCTGCATTTTCTGTGGAGGGAGCTGATAATCTTCCGTGAGACTCTGGATGTGAAACACAGAAAATGATTGTTTATTCAAAAGTTATATTTAGTGACTACAAGCTATCAGATACAAACGGTACAACTTACCTGCACATTGGCAGCTGTTTCTCTTGTTCACCTTGTACACTGAGAGAGCCAGTATTACAACCAGGATGGTGGTGAATGCCAAAGCTCCACTCAAGAAATACACCAAGACAAGAGAGGCTTCCTCATCTATAGAGAGTCAGACACCAGAAACAGAGCTTTTATCGCTGTGTTCATTAGAGCTGGGACGATTCACCTATCTCCCGATTCCATACTATCATGATACTTGGGTGCCGATTCGATATGTATTGCGATTCCATATTATGATTTATTGTGATTTTTGTTAACTTTTTTAACACTAGACCATGACAAAAGGTTGAATCATACACTTCTAGGGACTTTTACTTCGGATAATCTCTAAATTGATTGAGTAAAAATGTTTGATTTTCAGCATGTATGTAGTCAGAGATGTCCTGAAGTCAGATATATCAGTCATTGTCATTGTTTATTAATTTATTTTTCCATCGGGGCCGTTTGAATGCATTTAACATAAATGTCAGTATATGGGTGCCCTACAGTTGTAGCGTCGGCTAATTTGAACATGAGAGTGATGGCTGGCTTGACCGCATGTTACCGTAATACAATAACATTTCCTGTCCGTGACAGAGTTAGCATGCAGCTTTAATCATGAGGTCTAGCTCTGCTTTTTCTGCAATGTTTGAAACCCAAAGTGGAGTTTACCACGTTGGATTTAAAATGTGAGGGTGCAGGTCGTATCCATGCGGACCCTCCGCCGGTTCTGGCATTAAAAAAATCTAGTTCGAAATTGTAAAAAAAGAAATCGCGATACATAAGTGAATTGATCTTTTCCCCCACCCCTGGTGTTCATGTTTAGTTTGATTGGAAAGTAACCATAAATAAGTATACTAGAGCTAGAATGTTACTCACCTTTAAAGTCCAGCTTGGTCCCGTCTCCAAACAGTATATGTCCACATGAGGCAACAGCACAGTAGTAGGTCCCAGCATGAGACCGGTTCAGGCTCTTTATGGGCAGGTTGTAGACACAGGTGTGTGTTTTATTGTTGGGTTTCTTCTCACACTGATCATCCCTGCCTCCATGGGTGTAGATGAGTCTTGGATGAGATTCTTCAGAGTTTCTGTACCAGTAAACACTGTGTTGTCCATCACAGGTCCCAGTGTGTACTGTACAGCTCAGAGTCACAGAGCCTCCTGGCTGGACGGTCTCAGATGCTGACTGCTGGACCAAAGCTGTGATGTTCAGACCTGAACCCTGCACACTGACTAAAGTGCCCTCCGCAAAATACAAGAGAGCTGACGCACTAGCTGCGCAGTAGTAAATAGCTGAGTCTGAAATGCACAAATCAAAAATTGTCAAATGATTGTTATTGTTTTCCCTATCCAGTGTGAAACGTGGATTGTTCTTGAATTCATGATAAAAAGTGACTCTTGTATTATACACATGCGAGGAAGAGATGAGCCGTGGTTTCTGTCCTGGTGTTTGCATGAACCAGTAAAGCCATGCTGCTGGCTCACTACCTTCATAGAAACATTGCAATGTCACAATGTTTCTAACATTAGCTGATACAAAACCTCTCTGTTGACGAACAGAAATATTCAGACCAGTCACATGAGCTGAAGTGAAATGAGAGACAAAACAAATACACAGTTAATAATTTAATCTGATGGAATTCAGCATAATTATTACATAAAAATATATATTTAGAAGCATTTCCATGAAAAGTTGCTAAAGAAAAGATAGAAACTGCAGTCACAAAAACACAACTCACCCATTTTCCCCAAGAGCAAACATGTGAGATAGAAGACAAACTTTAGAGATGCCATCGTGTTCAAATTGCTGTGTTGAGTGAAACAAACCTAGATCCTTTCTCCACTCTTCAGAGACAAGACTGTGTTTGATTGGCCGACCTGATGTGACACTGTATGTCCTATTCAGGAAACCTGATCACATGTTTACTGCCATTTATAGAGCCAAGTTTTGGTTCACATACAGTACATATACAGTCACATGCAGGTCTGATCATTTATCTGCCAATAAAAAGCATCAGTAATAGTAATGTGTATTTATAAAAATGAAGAATATCTAAAGACCGAGTTGATGCATCGTCCTGAAGTGCTGACTCTGAATATCTAAATATCTATCCCTATGTGATTTTAGATAATCTTTCTGAACTAAAGTTTAAAAGACTTTAAATCACCTGCCTATGAGCTTAGATCTTATTTTTATTATTATTATTACTACGAAAGGTGCTGAATTCAAATTCAGAGCATATGTACAGTATGACTGAGGGATTGCCTCCACGTGGCTATTCAGATGGCGACGACTGAGCCGCCGCCAGCACTAAGAGTGTAAACAACGGCAACAGTGCTGACAGTGTTAACCTGGGGGGGAACCAGAGGTTGGGCGCTATGCTTCCACCAAGACGCTGTGGGTTATCGTGGAAGCGTAGCGCCCAACCATAAGAGTCAAGTGCAGAGCGGTGGCAATTAGCTAGCTCGTGGGGCACACACAGTGGGACTCACATGCACTAGTGCCTATTTCACACTACAAGATTTTCAATCGCGATATACACTCTCCGGCCACTTTATTAGGTACACCTTGCTAGTACCGGGTTGGACCCCCTTTTGCCTTCAGAACTGCCTTAATTCTTTGTAGCGTAGATTCAACAAGGTGTTGGAAACATTCCTCAGAGATTTTGGTCCATATTGACATTATAGCATCACGCAGTTGCTGCAGATTTGTCGACTGCACATCCATGATGCAAATCTCCCGTTCCACATCCCAAAGGTGCTCTATTGGATTGAGATCTGGTGACTGTGGAGGCCATTGGAGTACAGTGAACTCATTGTCATGTTGAAGAAACCAGTTTGAGATGATTTGAGCTTTGTGACATGGTGCATTATCCTGCTGGAAGTAGCCATCAGAAGATTGGTACACTGTGGTCATAGGGGGATGGACATGGTCAGCAACAATACTCAGGTAGGCCATGGCGATTAAACAATGCTCAATTGGTACTAAGGGGCCCACAGTGTGCCAAGAAAATATCCCCCACACCATTACACCACCACCACCACAGGCATGAACCGTTGATACAAGGCAGGATGGATCCATGCTTTCATGTTGTTTACGCCAAATTCTGACCCTACCATCTGAATGTCGCAGCTGAAATCCAGACTCATCAGACCAGGCAATGTTTTTCCAATCTTCTATTGTCCAATTTTGGTGAGCCTGTGCGAATTATTGCCTCAGTTTCCTGTTCTTAGCTGACAGGAGTGGCTCCCGGTGTGGTCTTCTGCTGTTGGAGCCCATCTGCTTCAAGGTTCGACATGTTGTGCGTTCAGAGATGGTATTCTGCATACCTTGGTTGTAACGAGTGGTTATTTGAGTTACCGTTGCCTTTCTATCATCTCCAACCACTCTGCCCATTCTCCTCTGACCTCTGACATCAACAAGGCATTTTCGTCCACACAATTGCCGCTCACTGGATATTTTCTCTTTTTCGGACCATTCTCTGTAAACCCTAGAGATGGTTGTGCGTGAAAATCCCAGTAGATCAGCAGTTTTTTTTAAATACTCAGACCAGCCCGTCTGGCACCAACAACCATGCCACGTTCAAAGTCACTTAAATCCCCTTTCTTCCCCATTCTGATGCTCGATTTGAACTTCAGCAAGTCGTCTTCACCACGTCTAGATGCCTAAATGCATTGAGTTGCTGCCATGTGATTGGCTAATTAGCTATTTGTCTTAACAAGCAATTGAACAGGTGTGCCTAATAAAGTGGCTGGTGAGTGTATATTTGATTAATCGTGCAGACCTAACGGCCGAACCGGCTATGTAAACAAGCTCGGATTACAACACACACAGGGGGAGAGCGACTTCATTCTCTGCTCAGGTAGACTTTACTCCTCCATATCTTTACACAGCACATAGTTGTTTGCTGCTATATTAATGCTCTGAATATTTAATTTAGCACCTTAAATATTAATAACAATAATATTGATAATGGTCATTTTTAAATGTCAGTTTGTGATGTTCTGATGTTTCAAAATGTGTATGCAACTAGTATATTCTATCCATTATTTTTAGTAGTACTCTAAATAGTATTTCAACTAAGTAATGTTCCGAGAATTTCCATTTATAGTATTACCAGTATTAGTATTTGTATTACTGGTATTCATGTTATATAATATTGGGGTAATTTGGCAGTAATTTCAAATTTCAAATAGTTTACTTGCTAATTATCACCTGATTTCCTTGAAATTTGCGGACCTGTAAAATGAAGTGTTACCGTACTTATAATGATATACTGTATCTATTAGATTTCCATTAAGAGTAGGAGGGACATCAAAGCTTTGCACTCGCTTTCTACAATACTCTATATGTGCATGGAAACTATGGTGTGATTAATATTAAGGAAAGATCCTGGTTATGCAAAACATAAAAAGAGGTTAAGGAAAGCTTGTGGATTGATTAAAAAAGGACAATATTACCAACAAGTCTTCATATTATTTTATTTTATTTAACCTTTATTCAACCAGAAGTAAAGACTCATTGAGATTAAAAATCTCTTTTTCACGTGTCGATAGGCAGCAGCACAGTTACAAGGTTGCAGACATAAAACAAACATAACAATTTAAAACGAAGACAAAGAGCAAATTACAGAATCATAAGGTATCGAAAAACATTCATCAGCATTCAAAACATCTACAGCCAGATGTGCTCGCTTCCAAGTCTTTTAGAAGTACTTTAAAGACATTCAGTGAGAACAGCTCTCAGAGATTCAGGTCAATTTGTAACTGATTCGAAGAAGAGGAAGAAGCGTATACTTAAATGCCCTTTTCCCCAGTTCAGTACGGACTTTGGGGACAGTTAATAGAATTATGTCTGTGATTAGATGTGAACTCCGGTCTTGTGCACAAAAATCTGATGCACTACTGTAGCCTAGACGCACACCATACTCTCCGCCTCACTACATAACGTGCACACTTCTTCCTGCATTGGCACTGAATGTTGGCATCGGGCGTAAACCGTGAGATGTAAATATGAACAGAATTCCTAGGCCCACTGAGCTGCAACTTTTGACTGCAGAGCACAAGGAAGATATACACATACATCTCAAAATTTACCTTGAAATACGACTAAATCCAGTTTTATTATAAAAGTAGAAATGAAACCTGTCCAGATCTATTGCTTTACACTGGAGTACACGCATTCATCATTGGTGTTGTTCCTCGGTCTCCGTGATCTGTTGGGCAGGTTGACACTTAAAGCAGCATAATGAAGGCTGTCTGCGTCTCTGTAACCCTGGTAACACAATATGTAGAAGTAGATTAGGACATCAAAATTGAAATATTCACAAAACAATTGGTTGTTGTGAAATAAAAAGGTGGATTATTAAGATAAATGTCACCTCTGCATTTTCTGTGGAGGGAGCTGATAATCTTGCTCGAGACTCTGGATGTGAAACACAGAAAATGATTGTTTATTCAAAAGTTATATTTAGTGAGTACAAGCTATCAGATACAAACGGTACCACTTACCTGCACATTGGCAGCTGTTTCTCTTGTTCACCTTGTACACTGAGAGAGCCAGTATTACAACCAGGATGGTGGTGAATGCCAAAGCTCCACTCAAGAAATACACCAAGACAAGAGAGGCTTCCTCATCTATAGAGAGTCAGACACCAGAAACAGAGCTTTTATCGCTGTGTTCATTAGAGCTGGGACGATGCACCTATCTACCGATTCCATACTATCATGATACTTGGGTGCCGATTCGATATGTATTGCGATTCCATATTATGATTTATTGTGATTTTTGTTAACTTTTTTAACACTAGACCATGACAAAAGGTTGAATCATACACTTCTAGGGACTTTTACTTTGGAGAATCTCTAGATTGATACTGTAAAAATGTTTGATTTTCAGCATGTATATAATCAGATATATCAGTCATTGTCATTGTTTATTAATTTATTTTTCCATCGGGGCCGTTTGAATGCATTTAACATAAATGTCAGTATATGGGTGCCCTACAGTTGTAGCGTCGGCTAATTTGAACATGAGAGTGACGACTGGCTTGACCGCACGTTACCGCAATACTACAACATTTAGCATGCAGCTTTAGTCATGATGTCTAGCTCTGCTTTTTCTGCAATGTTTGAAACCCAAAGTGGAGTTTACCACGTTGGATTTAAAATGTGAGGGTGCAGGTCGTATCCATGCGGACCCTCCACCGGTTCTGTCATTAAAAAAATCTAGTTCAAAATCTTAACAAAAGAAATCGCGATACATAAGTGAATGATCTTTTCCCCCACCCCTGGTGTTCATGTTTAGTTTGATTGGAAAGTAACCATACATAACTATACTAGAGCTAGAATGTTACTCACCTTTAAAGTCCAGCTTGGTCCCATTTCCAAACAGTATGTGTCCACATGAGGCAACAGCACAGTAGTAGGTCCCAGCATGAGACCGGTTCAGGCTGTTCATTGGCAGGTTGTAGACACAGGTGTGTGTTTGTGTGTTGGGTTTCTTCTCACACTGATCATTCCTGCCTCCATGGGTGTAGATGAGTCCTGGATGAGATTTTTCAGAGTTTCTGAACCAGTAAACACTGTGTTCTCCATCACAGGTCCCAGTGTGTACTGTACAGTTCAGAGTCACAGAGCCTCCTGGCTGGACGGTCTCAGATGATGAATGTTGGACCAAAGTTGGGACGTTCAGACCTGAACCCTGTACGCTGACTAAAGTGCCCTCCGCAAAATGGAAGATAGCTGACACTCTAGCTCCGCAGTAGTAAATAGCTGAGTCTGATATGCACAAATCAAAAATTGTCAAGTGATTGTTACTGTTTTCCTTATCCACTGTGAAGCGTGGATTGTTCTTGAATTCATGATAAAAAGTGACTCTTGTATCATGCGTATATGACGAAGAGATCAGCCGTGGTTTCTGTCCCAGTGTTTGCTTGTACCAGTAAAGCCATCCTGCCTCACTACCTTCACAGAAACATTGCAAAGTCACACTGTTTCCAACATTAGCTGATACAAAACCTCTCTGTTGACGAACAGAAAAATTCAGACCGGTCACATGAGCTGAAGTGAAATGAGAGACGAAACAAATACACAGTTAATAATTAAATCTGACGGAATTCAGCATAATTATGACAAAATATATATATTTAGAAGCATTTCCATGAAGAGTTGCTAAAGAAAAGATAGAAACTGCAGTCACAAAAACACAACTCACCCATTTTCCCCAAGAGAAAACATGTGAGATAGAAGACAAACTTTAGAGATGCCATCGTGTTCAAATTGCTGTGTTAAGTGAAACAAACCTAGATCCTTTTTCCACTCATCAGAGACAAGACTGCGTTTGATTGGCCGACCTGATGTGACACTGTATGTCCTATTCAGGAAACCTGATCACATGTTTACTGCCATTTATAGAGCCAAGTTGTGGTTCACATACAGAACATATACAGTCACATGCAGGTCTGATAATTCACCTGCCAATAAAAAGCATCAGTAATAGTAATGTGTATTTATAAAGATGAAGAATATCTATAGACCGAGTTGATGCATCATCCTGAAGTGCTGACTCTGAATATCTAAATATCTATCCCTATGTGGTTTCAGATAATCTTTCTGAACTGAAGTTTAAAAGACTTTAAATCACCTGCCTATGAGCTTAGATCTTATTTGTATTATTATTATTATGAAAGGTGCTGAATTCCAAATTCAGAGCATATCCATGATTGAGGGATTGCCTCCACAGGGCTCTCAACATGGCGACCACTGAGCCGCCGTAGCGCCCAACCATATGAGCCCAGTGCGGAGCGGTGGCGATTGTCTAGCTCGTAGGGCACACACTGGGACTCACATGCACTAGTGCCTATTTCACACTACAATGTTCCGAGAATTTACGTTAATAGTATTACCAGTATTAGTATTTGTATTACTGATATTCATGTTATATAATATTGGGGTAATTTGGCAGTAATTTCAAATTTCAAATAGGTTACTTGCTAATTATCACCTAATTTCCTTGAAATTTGCGGACCTGTTAAATGAAGTGTTACTGTACTTATAATGCTATACTGTATCTATTCGATTTCCATCAAGAGTAGGAGGGACATCAAAGCTCTGCACTCGCTTTCTACAACATGTGTGCATGGAAACTATGGTGTAATTAATATTAGGGAAAGATCCTGGTTATGCAAAACATAAAAAGAGGTTAAGGAAAGCTTGTGGATTGATTAAAAAAGGACAATATTACCAACAAGTCTTTATATTATTTTATTTTATTTAACCTTTATTCAACCAGAAGTAAAGACTCATTGAGATTAAAAATCTCTTTTTCACGAGTGTCGATAGGCAGCAGCACAGTTACAAGGTTGCAGACATAAAACAAACATAACAATTTAAAACGAAGACAAAGAGCAAATTTCAGAATCATAAGGTATCGAAAAACATTCATCAGCATTCACAACATCTACAGCCAGATGTGCTCACTTCCAAGTCTTTTAGAAGTACTTTAAAGACATTCAGTGAGACCAGCTCTCAAAGATTCAGGTCAATTTGTAACTGATTCGAAGAAGAGGAAGAAGCGTATACTTAAATGCCCTTTTCCCCAGTTCAGTACGGACTTTGGGGACAGTTAATAGAATTATGTCTGTATATAGATGTGAACTCCGGTCTTGTGCACAAAAATCTGATGCAATGCTGTACACGCACACCATACTCTCCGCCTCACTACTGAAGTGCACATTTCTTCCTGCATTGGCACTGAATGTTGGCATCGGGTGTAAACCGTGAGATGTAAATATGAACAGAATTCCTAGGCACACTGAGCTGCAACTTTTGACTGCAGAGCACAAGGAAGATATACACATACATCTCATAATCTACCTTGAAATACGACTAAATCCAGTTTTTATTGTAAAAGTAGAAATGGAACCTGTCCAGATCTATTGCTTTACACTGGAGTACACGCATTCATCATTGGTGTTGTTCCTCGGTCTCCGTGATCTGTTGGGCAGGTTGACACTTAAAGCAGCATAATGGAGGCTGTCTGCGTCTCTGTAACCCTGGTAACACAATATGTAGAAGTAGATTAGGATATCAAAATTGAAATATTCACACAACAATTGGTTGTTGTGAAATAAAAAGGTGGATTATTAAGATAAATGTCACCTCTGCATTTTCTGTGGAGGGAGCTGATAATCTTCCGCGAGACTCTGGATGTGAAACACAGAAAATGATTGTTTATTCAAAAGTTATATTTAGTGAGTACAAGCTATCAGATACAAACGGTACAACTTACCTGCACATTGGCAGCTGTTTCTCTTGTTCACCTTGTACACTGAGAGAGCCAGTATAACAACCAGGATGGTGGTGAATGCCAAAGCTCCACTCAAGAAATACACCAAGACAAGAGAGGCTTCCTCATCTATAGAGAGTCAGACACCAGAAACAGAGCTTTTATCGCTGTGTTCATTAGAGCTGGGACGATTCACCTATCTCCCGATTCCATACTATCATGATACTTGGGTGCTGATTTGATATGTATTGCGATTCTACAAATTATTTTTGTTAACTTTTTTAACACTAGACCATGACAAAAGGATGAATCAGACACTTCTAGGGACTTTTACTTTGGAGAATCTCTAAATTGATACTGTAAAAATGTTTGATTTTCAGCATGTATATAATCAGATATATCAGTCATTGTCATTATTTATTACATTTCTTTTTTTCATCGGGGCTATTTGAATGCATTTAACATAAATGTCAGTATACTGTTGCTCTACAGTTGTAGCGTCGGCTAATTTGGCCATGAGAGTGACGGCTGGCTTGACCGCACGTTACCGCAATATGATAACATTTAGTATGCAGCTTTAGTCGTGATGTCTAGCTCTGCTTATTCTGCAATGTTTGAAACCCAAAGTGTTTCCATACTTTACTGGATGTGTAGTGTTTACCACCTGGATATAAAATGTGAGGGTGCAGGTCGTATCCATGCGGACCCTCCGCTGGTTCTGGCATTAAAAAAAGCAATTTCAAAATCGTAACAAAAGAAATCCTGACACAAAAGTGAATGATCTTTTCCCCCACCCCTGGTGTTCATGTTCAGTTTGATTGGAAAGTAACCATAAATAACTATACTAGAGCTAGAATGTTACTCACCTTTAAAGTCCAGCTTGGTCCCGTTTCCAAACAGTATGTGTCCACATGAGGCAACAGCACAGTAGTAGGTCCCAGCATGAGACCGGTTCAGGCTCTTTATTGGCAGGTTGTAGACACAGGTGTGTGTTTGTGTGTTGGGTTTCTTCTCACACTGATCATTCCTGCCTCCATGGGTGTAGATGAGTCCTGGATGAGATTCTTCAGAGTTTCTGAACCAGTAAACACTGTATTCTCCATCACAGGTCCCAGTGTGTACTGTACAGTTCAGAGTCACAGAGCCTCCTGGCTGGACGGTCTCAGATGATGAATGTTGGACCAAAGCTGGGACGTTCAGACCTGAACCCTGTACACTGACTTCAATGCCCTCCATGAATTCAAAATTGTATGAATGGCTTTTTGCGCAGTAGTAAGTTGCTGAGTCCGAAATTTGCAGTTCTGTTATCTTCAAGTGATTGTTACTGTTTTCAGTATCCAATGTGAAGCGTGGATCGTTCTTGAATTCATCATGAAATTTTGCATTTTTTTCATATTTGTAGAAGGTAGAGAGGAGCCTTGGTTTCTGTCCCAGAGTCTGTTTATACCAGTAACGCCTTGCAGCAATATTACTCTCATAGGAACATTGCAAAGTCAAGTTTTCCCCAGTTTTAGCGGACACAAAACCTCTCTCTTGATTAGCAGATGAGGAGGATTTCAGATCAGTCATCTGAGCTGAAGATAGGAATAACAAAGCACTTAATGAACACATGAAAAAACATAAAGAAACATCAGAAACAATGTCATGAGGAGTGGTCATATACTTTAGAAGAGTCAAACTGCAGTCACAAAAAAAAAACTCACCCATTTTCCCCAAGAACATACATGTCAGATAGAAGACAAACTTTGGAGATGTCATCGTGTTCAAATTGTCGTGCTGAATGAAAACTAATTCTCGTTTCTCCACTTGTCACAGACAAGACTGCGTTTGATTGGCCAGCCAGAAGTGACACTGAACGTCCTATTTAGGAAACTTCATCACATGATCGCTGCCACCTACATATATAGTGTGAAATTTGGTTCACATGTTGAGAGATATATGAAGAATATAATGGTTTAAATCGCTGAAAAATCTCTGTATCCAATATATAAATATCTGTAACAAGACACAGGAATTGATGCTCAATATTTGGTATGTTTAACAAAAAGGTAACAAAAAACGATTTTGAGCAGCTCCATCCAACCATCCATACTTGATAATACACAGTATACTGATATACTCGACTCTCTTTTCGAGCTTCAGTACAGCAAAACAACACTGTACTATGTGCTGTATTCATCAAAGCAAATATTTAAATTATCAATCATTTGAATTGTGTGTTTTTATGTAAATCCCCACTATAGATGACAATAGCAAAGTACAGTACAGTACAGTGTACAGCATCCTCCCTCCCCCAAAAATAAGGCTCCCCAAAAAGCTATGGTGTAATTCGAACACTGTAATTTACCATGCATATGTTTTTTATGTAAAATATATAGAACATTGAATGAAATCAGATCTAAAATGTTATTCCTTCGTTTAGTGCAGAGATTTCAAAAGTGCCAGATAGAATTTCTGAGAATTTCAGACCCTGTCCCTAAACCTAAGTTGGTTCCTGTGAAGACGGAAGTTTATTTTGAAAAGACTGTATGCATGTAACATGCGGAGATTGACGCTTGACATTCGTAGGAGAATGCACGAAAAATGAGGAATAACTTTTTGTAAGACATCATACAAGCTGTTGTTTGAGGATCAATGTGCCACTTGTGTGTGTTGAAGCCGCTAGAATGAACATGCACACGCATATTATTTCAAACTCAAGAGTGCTCCAGATTTTTATTGTTTTTTTGATCACAAACAATATAAATTTCACATACAAAAACACACATATGATTTGGTTAAAAAAACAATGAGGATGGATAAAAAGTATAGGATGATCTTGATCCTAAAAGCATGTGAGTGACTTTTACAGCATCGATGAATAAGAGCTTCTTAATATACTGGATAAGTCATAAAAAACATGTATTCATATGTACTAAAAATAATCTTAATGAAATTAATTAATAATTAAAGAATCATTTTAGATACATGGTGTATTTGCAAGAACAATGTGGAGACAAAAAAAATCTGTATCCTAAATAAGCACATTAGCAAAGAAGAGTGATTTATTTTTTGCTGCAGGACCACAAAGAAGCTTTAGAAGCATATTTATTTCAAACTTAGATTGACATCTATATTACACTTTAAAAGAGGCACGAAGAAAACCCTGTCTTACGCAAAAGTACAAATGCAATATGTGCGGTTCTACTGCTTGACGCTGTAGTACACACATTCACTCCAGGTCGGATCCCTCTGTCTTCTTGATCTGTTGTGCAGGTTGACACTTAAAGCAGCGTTGTAGAGTGTTTCTCCATGTTGGTAACCCTGGTAACAAAATATATACCAGCTGATCGTTATTTAGTTCTTTACAGAAATGAAAACAATATCCAGAAAACAAAGCATTGTGCAATACAATGGTAATTTAACAGTTTTTATTCACCTTTGCATTTGTTGTGGAGGCAGCTGAAAGTCTTGCTCGAGACTCTGGTTGTGAAACAGGAAAAAGCTCTTTTATTCAAAAGCCAAATTCAGTGAAGACGAGCTGTCAAATACAAACAATAGTTACCTGTAGATTGGCAGCTGCTTCTCTTGCTCATCATGCACACGGAGAAAGCCAGTAAAACACTCAGGATGGAGGCGAATGTCGAAGTTCCACTCAAGAAATACACCAAGACAGTAGAGTCCACCCCATCTGCAGAGAGACGGACTTCAGAAACATGGAGCTTTCAGCAGGTTTTTATCCTTAGTTTGTTTAGGAAGTACTTATCAGATGCAACAACCTCGGCTACTCACCTTTAACGTCCAGCTTGGTCCCGTTTCCAAACAGTATGTGTCCACATGAGGCAACAGCACAGTAGTAGGTCCCAGCATGAGACGTATCCAGGCTCTTTATTGGCAGGTTGTAGACACAGGTGTGTGTTTGTGTGTTGGGTTTCTTCTCACACTGATCATTCCTGCCTCCATGAGTGTAAATGAGTCCTGGATGAGATTCTTCAGAGTTTCTGTACCAGTAAACACTGTGTTCTCCATCACAGGTCCCAGTGTGTACTATACAGTTCAGAGTCACAGAGCCTCCTGGCTCGACGGTCTCAGATGCTGACTGCTGGACTAAAGCTGGGACGTTCAGACCTGAACCCTGTACACTGACTAAAGTGCCCTCCGCAAAATAGAAGGCAAGTGACTCACTAGCTGCGCAGTAGTAAATAGCTGAGTCTGAAATGCGCAAATCAAAAATTGTCAAGTGATTGTTACTGTTTTCCTTATCCACTGTGAAGCGTGGATTGTTCTTGAATTCATGATAAAAAATGGCTGTTGTATGCATATATGAGGAAGAGATGAGCCGTGGTTTCTGTCCCAGTGTTTGCTTGTACCAGTAAAGCGATGCTGGCTCACTATCTTCATAGAAACATTGCAAAGTCACATTGTTTCCAACATTAGCTGATACAAAACCTCTCTGTTGACGAACAGATGAGGAAGAAATCAGACCGGTCACATGAGCTGAAGTGAAATGAAAGACGAAACAAATACACAGTTAATAATTTAATCTGATGGAATTCAGCATAATTATGACAAAAAATATATATTAGAAGCATTTCCATGAAGAGTTGCTAAAGAAAAGATAGAAACTGCAGTCACAAAAACACAACTCACCCATTTTCCCCAAGAGCAAACATGTGAGATAGAAGACAAACTTTGGAGATGCCATTGTGTTCAGATTTCTGTGTTGAGTGAAAAGAACGTAGATGCTTTCTCCACTTTTAAGAGACAAGACTGCGTTTGATTGGCCGACCTGATGTGACACTGTATGTCCTGCTTAGGAAACCTGATCACATGTTTACTGTCATTTATAGAGCCAAGTTGTGGTTCACATACAGTACATACACAGTCACATGCAGGTCTGATCATTTACCTGCCAATAAAAAGCATCAGTAATAGTACTGTGGATTTATAAAAGTGAAGAATATCTATAGACCGAGTTGATGCATCATCCTGAAGTGCTGTCTCTGAATATCTAAATATTTATCCCTATGTGGTTTTAGAGAATTTTTCTGAACTGAAGTTTAAAATACTTTAAATCACCTTTCTACGAGCTTAGATCTTATTTTTATTATTATTCTTATGGTGCAAAAGGTGCTGAATTCCAAATTCAGAGCATATCTACAGTATGACTGAGGGATTGCCTCCACGTGGCTCTTCAGATGGCGACGACTGACCCACCGCCAGCACTAACAGTGCAAACAACGACAACAGTGCTGACAGTGTTAACCTGGGGGGGAACCAGAGGTTGGGCGCTATGCTTCCACAAAGACACTGTGTGTTATCGTGGAAGCGTAGCGCCCAACCATATGAGCCCAGTGAGGAGCGGTGGCGATTAGCTAGCTCGTAGGGCACACACACTGGGACTCACATGCGCTAGTGTCTATTTCACACTACAAGACTTTCAATCGCGATTAATATTCGACTAATCGTGCAGACCTAGCGGCCGGACCGGCTATGTAAACAAGCTCGGATTACATCACACACAGAGGGAGATCGACTTCATTCTCTGCTCAGGTAGACATTACTCCTCTATATCTTTACATAGCACATAGTTGTTTGCTGCTATATTAATGCTCTGAATATTTAATTTAGCACATTAAACATTTATAACAATAATATTGATAATGGTCAATTTCAAATGTCGGTTTCTGACGTTCTGATGCTTCAAAATGCATATGCAACTAGTATATTCTATCCATTATATGTAGTAGTACTCTAAATAGTATTTCAACAAGTAATGTTCTAATAATTTCCATTCATGGTATTACTAGTATTAGCATTACTGGTATTAGTGTTAGTATTAGATTTTTAAGCCCTCCACTGTTCTGGGGTATTTTAGTGGTCTCTGGCTTAAGGGACATCTATGTGGGAGTGCAGTCGCGTCAACATCCTGCTGAAAACCACAATAGCTGCTGCACTGACAGAGATACACAGCTAAAGCATGGGGTAAATGTTAAAATGTCTCTTTTCTGCATTCATAGGAGAGGCAGTGCCAAAACATTTTGCCATGCAAAACTCTGTCTTAAAAGCAACACAGAGCAAAGCATGTTAACTTCATCTTGGGGCCACAGTTTACCCACCTACCAAGACACCACTGCACCAGCGGATTTGGGCAGAACTCAGGCTCAAACTTTCTAAAACAGTAACTTTAATAATGGTTCTCCCAGTTACATAGTCCTAGTCAAGGTTTATATGAAGGTGTTAGAGGTCAGTCGTGTACTATAAAGATGCTTAAAGAAGCTGACAGAGCTGAGTCAAAAAAAAATGCTACAAACACCTCTACATCCTGCAGAAAACCACCAACGCTGCTGCAATGAAAGAGATGCACAGCAAAAGCATGGGGATATAGGTCAACGGGTCTCAGTAAAAGGACGGCTTCATCTCTGCGTTAACAGCAGAACACAGAGACAAAATGCCAGTTAAACATGGTGACTAAATTGACCATGCTATTTTATAGAAGGCTTTGTCCAACTGAGGCACAGGAAGCAAAGCCTGATTACTCCGCCCTGTTCTTTGACAGACCCAGCATACCTCACCAAGACCTGGTCAACTGGCCTATTCTGACAACACTGTGACAAAAATGACTGGGGCTGCATTTACTCAGTTAAAGTGATGATTGCAGGATTTCTTTTTTTTTGAAATCCTTTTGTTTGCCTCCTTAGAGAAGATCCATGTCTCTTTCATCTCTCTATGTTAAGTCTATGTTCTCTCTATGTTAAAACTTCTTAAAAAACGAACAGCCTATTTGACCTTCCAGAGGTCGTAGCGGGCTCAGTTTTAAAGCTAGAGAGAAGTGGCATCATGTGAAACTAGAAAAAAACCTGAGGATCCCATTGGTACCAAGCATGTCCTAGCTTATCCGAGGCTAAATAAGAGGAATGGAGTGGAATAGAGGAGTGGTGAATAATATGTTGCCGGTTTCTGTGATGCTTAAACACAGGCCAACGCATGTGGCTCACTTTGCTGAGTAACTTGTTATATAGTGACGTTGATTGCCTCACCCGCTCCCTCCCAAAGCACACACATCATTGCCACTCTTTGGTTGACACAACCGAAAAATGGAATGCATGTGTGTTAGCATCAACTGTCTGTACGTCGAAAATACTGGTCGGTAAATGTTTACAAATTAATATATTAGTTAGATTGCTAAAATAATCCTCTGATCTTCTTACAATAGTCTGGGCATTAGAGTTATACTGTGTGGCTGCTGTGCATGAAAACACTGCAGAGACTTCCTGTATGAAACCACAAAGAGAGCAGAGGGTCCTAGAGAAGTGCACGACCGAAGTGTATTGAGAGCCAATCTTTGACTGCCGACCACACCGAGGCTTAAAAAAGATCCTTCCATCTCTAGGTTAGAGGTGTGAAATCGGCTCATTTACAGTCAGTAAACAACCTGTTAAGCATAACAGGCGTTGTCGATACACTCAGGGTGGACGCTCACAGATCAGTTAATGCTGCAGGCACCGTCTATTATATAAATCACATTGTAAGTAAGTAAAACTTTATTCATATGGCACTTTTTTTTAATACAGGTTACAAAGTCCTTTATATCAACATCAGTACAGAAAGCGTACAAGCGCAAAGCGCATAAAGGAGAAAAAAAAAATCTGAAATACATACGAACACAGTGCAACACACTTGTGAACACAGAAAGCATACAGCAACCAGTCACCACCCAGATCAACCCTTGAAATGATAGAAAAGCCAAATTAAAGGACCAGTGTGTAACAATTAGGGGGATCTATTGGCAGAAATGGAATATAATATTAATAAATATTTTTTCTTTAGTGTATAATCATGTGAAAATAAGAATTGTTGTGTTTTTGTTACATTAGAATGAGACGTTTATATCAACATAGGGAGCGCCAAGATTCCTACAGTTACGTTTGACATAAGGGCCAAGTGGGCCGATACACTGAAGTAATATTTACCACATTGGCGGGTCTTGTTGTCACCCTGGCTCTAATGTTTCTGATCACACTACCACTGCTTGAAGGAGTCAGACATGCTGGGTGTTTGTAATGCCGTACCGATTGTGTCCCGCTGACTCTGAGATAGTGTTGCTGAGAGTTTGATGTGCTTAAGTTACCACAAACAAGAACCAAATAACGCATCTTGTGTGAGGGGGGAAACTTACTTTCTCTCTCTCGTATCTGAGCTCACAGGCGCCGCAGACATCACTTGTGTGTGGTCGTGTGTTTGTGCATTGTTGACTACAAGTATAGCGTGAGTGGAAATCACATCAAAGAGACCTGGTTTAACTGTAGCTGAGGGAACGTGTTTAATTGGTGCTTTGCAAGGTAAATCTTTACATTCAGTACATGGAGGTGAAATTTGACTAAATTTTCACTTCTAGTAACACAAATGAAACATGTCCAGTTCTACTGCTTTATACTGGAGTACACACATTCACTCCAGGTGTCGTCTCTCTGTCTCGTTGATCTGGTGGCCCTGTTCACCCTTACAGCAGCATAATGGAGGCTGTCTGCATCTTGGAAACCCTGGTAACAAAGTATGAAATAGTTAATTGCCATTATAGTATACGTCTCATGACTTAAAAGTATTGAAAACAGCATCACTAACATCTGTACAGTCTAATTCAAATTAAAAAATTAATTTCTACGATTGTTTTTTATTTTTTTGTATTTCAAGCGGTGGACAAAATAACAGAAACACGGCCAAAAATAATGCAATACAAAACAACAACAGCACCAACTTCAGTCTTGAGCGATGATCATCAGTCCTCACAAGGGTATGTAGTTCTTATTGCAATATATTGAACTGGATATTTTACAGGTGATACTCTCTCTTCCTCATCTCTGTTTTCTGGCTTTGAATCACTCACCTCTGCATTGGGAGCCGAGGCAGCTGGAGATCTGGCCTGAGAGTCTAGTTGTGAAAAAACAAAACAAAAAAACTTCTTTAAAATTCACTATGGTGAGAAGGCCAATTCTCATTCACTTCTTCCCTGCTCTCTTCAATATCGCATACATTGAACACGATCAAATGTAAATACTAGACCTGTCAAAGTTAACGAGATACTAATGCTTTAATGCAAATCTGTTTTAACGCCGCTGATTTCTTTAATGTGTTTAGTCTTAGCGGGCTCAGTTTTAAAATCAGAGTCAGGATTAGGATGGCATTATATGAAACTTGAAAACCTAAGGAATCCATCATTACCAACCATGTCAAACTAGCCTGTCGAGAAGGAGGTTAAATAAGGCTCCAAAGTTGGGCTAAATTTTAGCGAGGAAAAACTGGCATGGCCGTTTTCAAAGGGGTCCCTTGACCTCTGACCTCAAGATATGTGAATGAAAATGGGTTCTATGGGTACCCACGAGTCTCCCCTTTACACACATGCCCACTTTATGATAATCACATGCAGTTTGGGGCAAGTCAAAGTCAAGTCAGCACACTGACAGCTGTTGTTGCCTGTTGGGCTGCAGTTTGCCATGTTATGATTTGAGCATATTGTTTTATGCTAAATGCAGTACAGACTATTATGCTAAATGTGAACAAACATATCCCCAATATAATTAACCACTCTCAGCACATCACAGTAATATTAACACTTCTCTACTATGTCAGTATGAAACTGATTGTGAGGGTTTCTGAAAATTATTCGTCATTGTTTTGTGTTTTTAATTGATTTCCAAAAATAAATATATACAAACATTTGCATAAAGCAGCATATTTGCCCACTCCCATGTTGATAAGAATATTAAATATTTGACAAATCTCCCTTTAAGGTACATTTTGAACAGATACAAAATTTGATTAATTCGTGATTAATCACGATTAACTATGGACAATCATGCTATTAATTGTGATTAAATATTTTAATCGATTGACAGCCCTAGTAAATATCACTTTAGCCTACCTGTGCATTGGCAGCTGTTTGTCTTGTACATTGTATATGTTTTGCAAGCCAGGAAAACAACCAGGATGGTGGTGAATGCCAAAGCTCCACTCAAGAAATACACCAAGACAAGAGAGTCTTCGTCATCTGCAGATGAACATGAGGACACAGAGCTTTCAGGGTTTGTTTTTCATAAAATTTGATCAGAAAGTATCCATCACTATTTAACAAAAGAGATCGTCTTTACTAAAATGTTCCTCACCTTTGAAGTCCAGCTTGGTCCCGTTTCCAAACAGTATGTGTCCACATGAGGCAACAGCACAGTAGTAGGTCCCAACATGAGACTGGTTCAGGCTATCCACTGGCAGGTTGTAGACACAGGTGTGTGTTTTGTTGTTGGTTTTCTTCTCACACTGATCATTCCTGCCTCCATGGGTGTAAATGAGTCCTGGATGAGATTCTTCAGAGTTTCTGAACCAGTAAACACTGTGTTCTCCATCACAGGGCCCCGTGTGTACTGTACAGTTCAGAGTCACAGAGCCTCCTGGCTGGACGGTCTTAGATGCTGACTGCTGGACTAAAGCTGGGACGTTCAGACCTGAACCCTTTACGTGGACAATAGCGCCCTCCGCAAATTCGAACTGGTATGAATAGCCACTTATGCAGTAGTAAGTAGCGGAGTCTGAAAGTTGCACATATAAGATCTTCAAGTGATTTTTACCAGTGCTGGCTTCCACTTTAAAGCGTGGATCGTTCTTAAATTCACCAGTCAAAGTAGCATCTTTGTCATGCTTGAAGAATTTAGACACCAGCTGCGGTTTTTGTCCGAAAGCTTGTTTATACCAGTAAAGCATCATCACTACACTATCTTCATAGAAACATTCCAAAGTCACGTTTTCACCGATGCTGACCGATACGAAACGTAAAGGTGATGATAGTTTAGGAGCTGTCGTATCAGCTGAGGAGAAAATGGAAACAACACAATCAACTTAATACCATGACTGGGAGAATATTGTAGCACACAAAATGTATTGAAAAAACATCAGAAGAAAAAGTGACAAAATGCACTTAACAAAAGCTACAACTTACCCATTGTTCTCAAGAGCAGAAATGACAAATACAAAGCAAACATTGGAGGTGTCATCTCGTTGAAATTGCCGTGGACACTTGAGAGGATCTCTATGCGCTCTGGCTTTTCAGAGACAAGACTGTGTTTGATTGGCCAATCAGAGATGACTCTGAATGATCACATGGTCGGTGTCCCTTGATTTTTGTCTTTTGAGAAAGAATTTTCATGAAAAATGGCAGGTTATCAGGACTCATTTTGTAAATTGGATACAAAATGTATAATGTGGGCATTGTAACCTTTAGCAGTGTTAACCTGGGGGGGCACCAGAGGTTGGGCACTACGCTTCCACGATGAAGCTGTGGGTCGGGACAGCTTTGTCAGCTGTAACTGCCATAAAGTATAAGCTAGTTGGGCACACACACTGGGACTCACATGCACTAGTGCCTATTTCACACTACAAAATTTTCAAAGTCGTCAGATTGCTGTACTCTTCACTGTAACTAACTTGCTGTCTTGTAATCGGGAGTCTTTAAATTGTTGTGGTTTTCACACTACATGTCTTACCAGCGACAGGGGGTCACGCACTACAAGATCTTTCAGCTGGAGGAACTGAACGAACTGAAGTGAACTGAACAAACTGAAGTGAACTGAACAAACTGAACTGAACTGAACAAACTGAAGTGAACTGAACAAACTGAATTTCAATCGTTTGTTGTTTATTGCTAAATCTTTCAGATTTAAACCCAATGCTATAAGGGAACGTTATGTTGTTATGCACGTTATAATGTGCGCCACCCGCAGGTTTCAAGGTGGAAACCTGCTTCCAGATGGAAATTTGCGCTGCTCCGCAGGTGCGCTTGGTGGAAACCTGCACTGGTCCGCAGCCAAAGCTGGACCGAGGAGACGCACGACGGTCAAGATCAAAGTATACGCGCTACATGTAATGACCGTCATCTTTTCTTGTAAAATGTCCGGTGTAATCGATAACACCGGTGTTGTCACGAGTTTATTAACCGGTGGGGAAATTTCCTCACCGTCTCATCCCTATTGGCCGGGGGATTCTTTCATCTACCATTTCCCTTGGCCGATGAGTCAAAGTTCATTTCGGACACGGACGGTAAATGATGTGATACGATATGCAAGACACATTGATGATGTTGTCTTTGGCACGTGTTCACAAAATAGCCTGTTACCACCGGTTGCAAATGCAACACATACAGTGCGTTCCTATTATTACAGGCGACCCCTCCTCCCCCAGGTTTCACCTCAACCCGTGTCTTGCGTTCTCATTGGCTGTAGCTCGTAGCTGGAGTCCCCCTTTCCAGATATTTAGCTATGCTAGATATAAACTACACAGAGCAAAGCATGTTGACTTCATCTTGGGGCCAGAGTATACCCGCCTACCAAGACACCACTACACCACTGCCATCAGCTGTGCTAACTTTAATAATGGTTCTCCCAGTTACACAGTCCTAGTCAAGGCGTATATGAAGGTGTTCGAGGTCAGACTTGTACTATGAAGATGCTTAAAGACGCTGGCAGAGCTGAGTCAAAAATACATTCTAAAAAAACCTCTACATCCTGCTGGAAACCACCAACGCTGCTGCAATGAAAGAGATGCACAGTGAAAGCATGGGGATAAAGGTCAACAGGTCTCAGTAAAATGACGGCTTCATCTCTGCATTAACAGCAGAACACAGAGCCAAAATGCCAGTTAAACATGGTGACTTCATTTACCATGCTATTTTATAGAAGTCTTTGTCCAACTTAGGCACAGGAAGCAAAGCCTGATTACTCCGCCCTGTTCTTTGACATTCCCAACATACCTCACCAAGACCTGGTCAACTGGCCTATTCTGACAACTCTGTGACAAAAATGACTGGGACTGCAGAGAAGATCCATGTCTCTTTCATCTCTCTATGTTAAGTCCAGCAACATTATAGCCTAGCTTAGCATAAATGCTGAAAGCAAGGGGAAACAGCTAGTCTTCCAACAACCCCTAAACTGTCTTATTTACGTGTCATATTAGCTAGCAAACTAGTCAGCCGTACCTCCAAGAACCACTGGTCATATTCGATGTTGGTGCTTGAAACTGGCAAACCCAACAGGACGAGTTTTTTGATGCTACACACAGTCATTTCAACCTGCTATTTGACAATAAGGGTGTAAGAAAATATTGATACATGTATATCGCGATATTATGTTGTGCGATACTGCATTGATTCTCCAAAACACTGCATTGATTTTTAATTAACTTCTTAAAAAACTAACGGCCTATTTGACCTTCCAGAGAGGCTTCAGTTGGTTGCAATCTGCAACCTCACTGCCAGATCCTACACACTGCTCCTTTAAAGAAGTGGGTTTTTTTAGATGTTTTTTGAAAATCAACATACTCAGCTGATCTGATGAGAGGTGGGAGATTTTTCCAAACTGTGTTTGATTGGCCGACCTGATGTGACACTGTATGTCCTATTCAGGAAACCTGATCACATGTTTACTGCCATTTATAGAGCCAAGTTTTGGTTCACATACAGTACATATACAGTCACATGCAGGTCTGATCATTTATCTGCCAATAAAAAGCATCAGTAATAGTAATGTGTATTTATAAAAATGAAGAATATCTATAGACCAAGTTGATTCATAGTCCTGAAGTGCTGACTCTGAATATCTAAATATCTATCCCTATGTGATTTTAGATAATCTTTCTGAACTAAAGTTTAAAAGACTTTAAATCACCTGCCTATGAGCTTAGATCTTATTTTTATTATTATTATTACTACGAAAGGTGCTGAATTCAAATTCAGAGCATATGTACAGTATGACTGAAGGATTGCCTCCACGTGGCTCTTCAGATGGCGACGACTGAGCCGCCGCCAGCACTAAGAGTGTAAACAACGGCAACAGTGCTGACAGTGTTAACCTGGGGGGGAACCAGAGGTTGGGCGCTATGCTTCCACCAAGACGCTGTGGGTTATCATGGAAGCGTAGCGCCCAACCATATGAGTCAAGTGCAGAGCGGTGGCGATTAGCTAGCTCGTGGGGCACACACAGTGGGACTCACATGCACTAGTGCCTATTTCACACTACAAGATTTTCAATCGCGATATACACTCTCCGGCCACTTTATTAGGTACACCTTGCTAGTACCGGGTTGGACCCCCTTTTGCCTTCAGAACTGCCTTAATTCTTTGTAGCGTAGATTCAACAAGGTGTTGGAAACATTCCTCAGAGATTTTGGTCCATATTGACATTATAGCATCACGCAGTTGCTGCAGATTTGTCGACTGCACATCCATGATGCAAATCTCCCGTTCCACATCCCAAAGGTGCTCTATTGGATTGAGATCTGGTGACTGTGGAGGCCATTGGATTACAGTGAACTCATTGTCATGTTGAAGAAACCAGTTTGAGATGATTTGAGCTTTGTGACATGGTGCATTATCCTGCTGGAAGTAGTCATCAGAAGATTGGTACACTGTGGTCATAGGGGGATGGACATGGTCAGCAACAATACTCAGGTAGGCCATGGCGATTAAACAATGCTCAATTGGTACTAAGGGGCCCACAGTGTGCCAAGAAAATATCCCCCACACCATTACACCACCACCACCACAGGCATGAACCGTTGATACAAGGCAGGATGGATCCATGCTTTCATGTTGTTTACGCCAAATTCTGACCCTACCATCTGAATGTCGCAGCTGAAATCCAGACTCATCAGACCAGGCAATGTTTTTTCCAATCTTCTATTGTCCAATTTTGGTGAGCCTGTGCGAATTATTGCCTCAGTTTCCTGTTCTTAGCTGACAGGAGTGGCTCCCGGTGTGGTCTTCTGCTGTTGGAGCCCATCTGCTTCAAGGTTCGACATGTTGTGCGTTCAGAGATGGTATTCTGCATACCTTGGTTGTAACGAGTGGTTATTTGAGTTACCGTTGCCTTTCTATCATCTCCAACCACTCTGCCCATTCTCCTCTGACCTCTGACATCAACAAGGCATTTCCATCCACACAACTGCCGCTCACTGGATATTTTCTCTTTTTCGGACCATTCTCTGTAAACCCTAGAGATGGTTGTGCGTGAAAATCCCAGTAGATCAGCAGTTTTTTTTAAATACTCAGACCAGCCCGTCTGGCACCAACAACCATGCCACGTTCAAAGTCACTTAAATCCCCTTTCTTCCCCATTCTGATGCTCGGTTTGAACTTCAGCAAGTCGTCGTCACCACGTCTAGATGCCTAAATGCATTGAGTTGCTGCCATGTGATTGGCTAATTAGCTATTTGTCTTAACAAGCAATTGAACAGGTGTGCCTAATAAAGTGGCTGGTGAGTGTATATTTGATTAATCGTGCAGACCTAACGGCCGAACCTGCTATGTAAACAAGCTCGGATTACAACACACACAGGGGGAGAGCGACTTCATTCTCTGCTCAGGTAGACTTTACTCCTCCATATCTTTACACAGCACATAGTTGTTTGCTGCTATATTAATGCTCTGAATATTTAATTTAGCACCTTAAATATTAATAACAATAATATTGATAATGGTCATTTTTAAATGTCAGTTTGTGATGTTCTGATGTTTCAAAATGTGTATGCAACTAGTATATTCTATCCATTATTTTTAGTAGTACTCTAAATAGTATTTCAACTAAGTAATGTTCCGAGAATTTCCATTTATAGTATTACCAGTATTAGTATTTGTATTACTGGTATTCGTGTTATATAATATTGGGGTAATTTGGCAGTAATTTCAAATTTCAAATAGGTTACTTGCTAATTATCACCTAATTTCCTTGAAATTTGCGGACCTGTTAAATGAAGTGTTACCGTACTTATAATGCTATACTGTATCTATTAGATTTCCATTAAGAGTAGGAAGGACATCAAAGCTTTGCACTCGCTTTCTACAATACTGTATATGTGCATGGAAACTATGGTGTGATTAATATTAAGGAAAGATCCTGGTTATGCAAAACATAAAAAGAGGTTAAGGAAAGCTTGTGGATTGATTAAAAAAGGACAATATTACCAACAAGTCTTTATATTATTTTATTTTATTTAACCTTTATTCAACCAGAAGTAAAGACTCATTGAGATTAAAAATCTCTTTTTCACGAGTGTCGATAGGCAGCAGCACAGTTACAAGGTTGCAGACATAAAACAAACATAACAATTTAAAACGAAGACAAAGAGCAAATTACAGAATCATAAGGTATCGAAAAAACATTCATCAGCATTCAAAACATCTACAGCCAGATGTGCTCGCTTCCAAGTCTTTTAGAAGTACTTTAAAGACATTCAGTGAGACCAGCTCTCAGAGATTCAGGTCATTTTGTAACTGATTCCAAGAAGAGGAAGAAGCGTATACTTAAATGCCCTTTTTCCCAGTTCAGTACGGACTTTGGGGACAGTTAATAGAATTATGTCTGTATATAGATGTGAACTCCGGTCTTGTGCACAAAAATCTGATGCAATGCTGTACACGCACACCATACTCTCCGCCTCACTACGTAAAGTGCACACTTCTTCCTGCATTGGCACTGAATGTTGGCATCGGGCGTAAACCGTGAGATGTAAATATGAACAGAAATCCTAGGCCCACTGAGCTGCAACTTTTGACTGCAGACCACAAGGAAGATATACACATACATCTCATAATCTACCTCTAAATCTACACAACATTTGAAATACGACTAAATCCAGTTTTATTATAAAAGTAGAAATGAAACCTGTCCAGATCTATTGCTTTACACTGGAGTACACACATTCATCATTGGTGTTGTTCCTCGGTCTCCGTGATCTGTTGGGCAGGTTGACACTTAAAGCAGCATAATGGACGCTGTCTGCGTCTCTGTAACCCTGGTAACACAATATGTAGAAGTGGATTAGGATATCAAAATTGAAATATTCACACAACAATTGGTTGTTGAGCAATAAAAAGGTGGATTATTAAGATAAATGTCACCTCTGCATTTTCTGTGGAGGGAGCTGATAATCTTCCGCGAGACTCTGGATGTGAAACACAGAAAATGATTGTTTATTCAAAAGTTAAATTAAGTGACTACAAGCTATCAGATACAAACGGTACAACTTACCTGCACATTGGCAGCTGTTTCTCTTGTTCACCTTGTACACTGAGAGAGCCAGTATAACAACCAGGATGGTGGTGAATGCCAAAGCTCCACTCAAGAAATACACCAAGACAAGAGAGGCTTCCTCATCTATAGAGAGTCAGACACCAGAAACAGAGCTTTTATCGCTGTGTTCATTAGAGCTGGGACGGTGCACCTATCTACCGATTCCATACTATCATGATACTTGGGTGCCGATTCGATATGTATTGCGATTCCATATTATGATTTATTGTGATTTTTGTTAACTTTTTTAACACTAGACCATGACAAAAGGTTGAATCATACACTTCTAGGGACTTTTACTTCGGATAATCTCTAAATTGATTGAGTAAAAATGTTTGATTTTCAGCATGTATGTAGTCAGAGATGTCCTGAAGTCAGATATATCAGTCATTGTCATTGTTTATTAATTTATTTTTCCATCGGGGCCGTTTGAATGCATTTAACATAAATGTCAGTATATGGGTGCCCTACAGTTGTAGCGTCGGCTAATTTGAACATGAGAGTGACGACTGGCTTGACCGCACGTTACCGCAATACTACAACATTTAGCATGCAGCTTTAGTCATGATGTCTAGCTCTGCTTTTTCTGCAATGTTTGAAACCCAAAGTGGAGTTTACCACGTTGGATTTAAAATGTGAGGGTGCAGGTCGTATCCATGCGGACCCTCCACCGGTTCTGTCATTAAAAAAATCTAGTTCAAAATCTTAACAAAAGAAATCGCGATACATAAGTGAATGATCTTTTCCCCCACCCCTGGTGTTCATGTTTAGTTTGATTGGAAAGTAACCATACATAACTATACTAGAGCTAGAATGTTCCTCACCTTTAAAGTCCAGCTTGGTCCCATTTCCAAACAGTATGTGTCCACATGAGGCAACAGCACAGTAGTAGGTCCCAGCATGAGACCGGTTCAGGCTGTTCATTGGCAGGTTGTAGACACAGGTGTGTGTTTGTGTGTTGGGTTTCTTCTCACACTGATCATTCCTGCCTCCATGGGTGTAGATGAGTCCTGGATGAGATTTTTCAGAGTTTCTGAACCAGTAAACACTGTGTTCTCCATCACAGGTCCCAGTGTGTACTGTACAGTTCAGAGTCACAGAGCCTCCTGGCTGGACGGTCTCAGATGATGAATGTTGGACCAAAGTTGGGACGTTCAGACCTGAACCCTGTACGCTGACTAAAGTGCCCTCCGCAAAATGGAAGATAGCTGACACTCTAGCTGCGCAGTAGTAAATAGCTGAGTCTGATATGCACAAATCAAAAATTGTCAAGTGATTGTTACTGTTTTCCTTATCCACTGTGAAGCGTGGATTGTTCTTGAATTCATGATAAAAAGTGACTCTTGTATCATGCGTATATGACGAAGAGATCAGCCGTGGTTCCTGTCCCAGTGTTTGTTTGTACCAGTAAAGCGATGCTGGCTCACTATCTTCATAGAAACATTGCAAAGTTACACTGTTTCCAACATTAGCTGATACAAAACCTCTCTGTTGACGAACAGAAAAATTCAGACCGGTCACATGAGCTGAAGTGAAATGAGAGACGAAACAAATACACAGTTAATAATTAAATCTGACGGAATTCAGCATAATTATGACAAAAAATATATGTTTAGAAGCATTTCCATGAAGAGTTGCTAAAGAAAAGATAGAAACTGCAGTCACAAAAACACAACTCACCCATTTTCCCCAAGAGAAAACATGTGAGATAGAAGACAAACTTTAGAGATGCCATCGTGTTCAAATTGCTGTGTTAAGTGAAACAAACCTAGATCCTTTTTCCACTCATCAGAGACAAGACTGCGTTTGATTGGCCGACCTGATGTGACACTGTATGTCCTATTCAGGAAACCTGATCACATGTTTACTGCCATTTATAGAGCCAAGTTGTGGTTCACATACAGAACATATACAGTCACATTCAGGTCTGATAATTCACCTGCCAATAAAAAGCATCAGTAATAGTAATGTGTATTTATAAAGATGAAGAATATCCATAGACCGAGTTGATGCATCATCCTGAAGTGCTGACTCTGAATATCTAAATATCTATCCCTATGTGGTTTCAGATAATCTTTCTGAACTGAAGTTTAAAAGACTTTAAATCACCTGCCTACGAGCTTAGATCTTATTTGTATTATTATTATTATGAAAGGTGCTGAATTCCAAATTCAGAGCATATCCATGATTGAGGGATTGCCTCCACAGGGCTCTCAACATGGCGACCACTGAGCCGCCGTAGCGCCCAACCATATGAGCCCAGTGCGGAGCGGTGGCGATTGTCTAGCTCGTAGGGCACACACTGGGACTCACATGCACTAGTGCCTATTTCACACTTCAATGTTCCGAGAATTTACGTTAATAGTATTACCAGTATTAGTATTTGTATTACTGGTATTCATGTTATATAATATTGGGGTAATTTGGCAGTAATTTCAAATTTCAAATAGGTTACTTGCTAATTATCACCTAATTTCCTTGAAATTTGCGGACCTGTTAAATGAAGTGTTACTGTACTTATAATGCTATACTGTATCTATTAGATTTCCATTAAGAGTAGGAGGGACATCAAAGCTCTGCACTCGCTTTCTACAACATGTGTGCATGGAAACTATGGTGTAATTAATATTAGGGAAAGATCCTGGTTATGCAAAACATAAAAAGAGGTTAAGGAAAGCTTGTGGATTGATTAAAAAAGGACAATATTACCAACAAGTCTTTATATTATTTTATTTTATTTAACCTTTATTCAACCAGAAGTAAAGACTCATTGAGATTAAAAATCTCTTTTTCACGAGTGTCGATAGGCAGCAGCACAGTTACAAGGTTGCAGACATAAAACAAACATAACAATTTAAAACGAAGACAAAGAGCAAATTTCAGAATCATAAGGTATCGAAAAAACATTCATCAGCATTCACAACATCTACAGCCAGATGTGCTCACTTCCAAGTCTTTTAGAAGCACTTTAAAGACATTCAGTGAGACCAGCTCTCAAAGATTCAGGTCAATTTGTAACTGATTCCAAGAAGAGGAAGAAGCGTATACTTAAATGCCCTTTTCCCCAGTTCAGTACGGACTTTGGGGACAGTTAATAGAATTATGTCTGTATATAGATGTGAACTCCGGTCTTGTGCACAAAAATCTGATGCAATGCTGTACACGCACACCATACTCTCCGCCTCACTACTGAAGTCCACATTTCTTCCTGCATTAGCACTGAATGTTGGCATCGGGCGTAAACCGTGAGATGTAAATATGAACAGAAATCCTAGGCACACTGAGCTGCAACTTTTGACTGCAGAGCACAAGGAAGATATACACATACATCTCAAAATCTACCTTGAAATACGACTAAATCCAGTTTTATTATAAAAGTTTAAATGAAACCTGTCCAGATCTATTGCTTTACACTGGAGTACACACATTCATCATTGGTGTTGTTCCTCGGTCTCCGTGATCTGTTGGGCAGGTTGACACTTAAAGCTGCATAATGGACGCTGTCTGCGTCTCTGTAACCCTGGTAACACAATATGTAGAAGTGGATTAGGATATCAAAATTGAAATATTCACACAACAATTGGTTGTTGTGAAATAAAAAGGTGGATTATTAAGATAAATGTCACCTCTGCATTTTCTGTGGAGGGAGCTGATAATCTTCCGTGAGACTCTGGATGTGAAACACAGAAAATGATTGTTTATTCAAAAGTTAAATTAAGTGACTACAAGCTATCAGATACAAACGGTACAACTTACCTGCACATTGGCAGCTGTTTCTCTTGTTCACCTTGTACACTGAGAGAGCCAGTATAACAACCAGGATGGTGGTGAATGCCAAAGCTCCACTCAAGAAATACACCAAGACAAGAGAGGCTTCCTCATCTATAGAGAGTCAGACACCAGAAACAGAGCTTTTATCGCTGTGTTCATTAGGGCTGGGACGGTACACCTATCTCCCGATTCCATACTATCATGATACTTGGGTGCCGATTCGATATGTATTGCGATTTTACAAGCGATTTTTGTTAACTTTTTTAACACTTAACCATGGCAAAAGGATGAATCATACACTTCTAGGGGCTTTTACTTCGGAAAATCTCTAAATTGATTCATTAAAAATGTTTAATTTTCAGCATGTATATAATCATATATATCAGTCATTGTCATTATTTATTAAATTTTTTTTTACATCAGGGCCGTTTGAATGCATTCAACATAAATGTCAGTATATGGGTGCTCCACAGTTGTAGTGTCGGCTAATTTGGCCATGAGAGTGACGACTGGCTTGACCGCACGTTACCGCAATACGATAACATTTAGCATGCAGCTTTAGTCATGATGTCTAGCTCTGCTTTTGCTGCAATGTTTGAAACCCAAAGTGTTTCCATACTTTACTGGATGGGTATTGTTTACCACCTGGATATAAAAATGTGAGGGTGCAGGTCATATCATGCGGACCCTCCGCCGGTTCTGGCATTAAAAAAATCAATTTCAAAATCGTAAAAAAAAGAAATCGCGATACATAAGTGAATTGATCTTTTCCCCCACCCCTGGTGTTCATGTTTAGTTTGACTGGAAAGTAACCACGAAGAGATCAGCCGTGGTTTCTGTCCCAGTGTTTGCTTGAACCAGTAAAGCCATCCTGCCTCACTACCTTCACAGAAACATTGCAAAGTCACACTGTCTCCAACATTAGCTGATACAATACCTCTCTGTTGACGAACAGAAAAATTCAGACCGGTCACATGAGCTGAAGTGAAATGAGAGACGAAACAAATACACAGTTAATAATTAAATCTGATGGAATTCAGCATAATTATGACAAAAAATATATGTTTAGAAGCATTTCCATGAAGAGTTGCTAAAGAAAAGATAGAAACTGCAGTCACAAAAACACAACTCACCCATTTTCCCCAAGAGCAAACATGTGAGATAGAAGACAAACTTTGGAGATGCCATTGTGTTCAAATTGCTGTGTTGAGTGAAACAAACCTAGATCCTTTTTCCACTCTTCAGAAACAAGACTGCGTTTGATTGGCCGACCTGATGTGACACTGTATGTCCTATTCAGGAAACCTGATCACATGTTTACTGCCATTTATAGAGCCAAGTTGTGGTTCACATACAGAACATATACAGTCACATGCAGGTCTGATTATTCACCTGCCAATAAAAAGCATCAGTAATAATAATGTATATTTATAAAAGTGAAGAATATCTATAGACCGAGTTGATGCATCATCCTGAAGTGCTGTCTCTGAATATCTAAATATTTATCCCTATGTGGTTTTAGAGAATTTTTCTGAACTGAAGTTTAAAAGACTTTAAATCACCTGCCTACGAGCTTAGATCTTATTTGTATTATTATTATTATGAAAGGTGCTGAATTCCAAATTCACAGCATATCCATGATTGAGGGATTGCCTCCACAGGGCTCTCAACATGGCGACCACTGAGCCGCCGTAGCGCCCAACCATATGAGCCCAGTGCGGAGCGGTGGCGATTGTCTAGCTCGTAGGGCACACACTGGGACTCACATGCACTAGTGCCTATTTCACACTACAATGTTCCGAGAATTTACGTTAATAGTATTACCAGTATTAGTATTTGTATTACTGATATTCATGTTATATAATATTGGGGTAATTTGGCAGTAATTTCAAATTTCAAATAGGTTACTTGCTAATTATCACCTAATTTCCTTGAAATTTGCGGACCTGTTAAATGAAGTGTTACTGTACTTATAATGCTATACTGTATCTATTCGATTTCCATCAAGAGTAGGAGGGACATCAAAGCTCTGCACTCGCTTTCTACAACATGTGTGCATGGAAACTATGGTGTGATTAATATTAGGGAAAGATCCTGGTTATGCAAAACATAAAAAGAGGTTAAGGAAAGCTTGTGGATTGATTAAAAAAGGACAATATTACCAACAAGTCTTTATATTATTTTATTTTATTTAACCTTTATTCAACCAGAAGTAAAGACTCATTGAGATTAAAAATCTCTTTTTCACGAGTGTCGATAGGCAGCAGCACAGTTACAAGGTTGCAGACATAAAACAAACATAACAATTTAAAACGAAGACAAAGAGCAAATTACAGAATCATAAGGTATCGAAAAAACATTCATCAGCAGTCAAACTTTCTACAGCCAGATGTGCTCGCTTCCAAGTCTTTTAGAAGCACTTTAAAGACATTCAGTGAGACCAGCTCTCAAAGATTCAGGTCAATTTGTAACTGATTCCAAGAAGAGGAAGAAGCGTATACTTAAATGCCCTTTTCCCCAGTTCAGTACGGATTTTAGGGACAGTTAATAGAATTATGTCTGTATATAGATGTGAACTCCGGTCTTGTGCACAAAAATCTGATGCAATGCTGTACACGAACACCATACTCTCCGCCTCACTACGTAAAGTGCACACTTCTTCCTGCATTGGCACTGAATGTTGGCATCGGGCGTAAACCGTGAGATGTAAATATGAACAGAATTCCTAGGCACACTGAGCTGCAACTTTTGACTGCAGACCACAAGAAAGATATACACATACATCTCATAATCTACCTCTAAATCTACACAACATTTGAAATACGACTAAATCCAGTTTTATTATAAAAGTAGAAATGAAACCTGTCCAGATCTATTGCTTTACACTGGAGTACACACATTCATCATTGGTGTTGGTCCTCGGTCTCCTTGATCTGTTGGGCAGGTTGACACTTAAAGCAGCATAATGGACGCTGTCTGCGTCTCTGTAACCCTGGTAACACAATATGTAGAAGTGGATTAGGACATCAAAATTGAAATATTCACAAAACAATTGGTTGTTGTGAAATAAAAAGGTGGATTATTAAGATAAATGTCACCTCTGCATTTTCTGTGGAGGGAGCTGATAATCTTCCGCGAGACTCTGGATGTGAAACACAGAAAATGATCCTTTTATTGAAAAGTTATATTTAGTGACTACAAGCTATCAGATACAAACAGTACCACTTACCTGCACATTGGCAGTTGTTTCTCTTGTTCACCTTGTACACTGAGAGAGCCAGTATTACAACCAGGATGGTGGTGAATGCCAAAGCTCCACTCAAGAAATACACCAAGACAAGAGCGTCTTCCTCATCTATAGAGAGTCAGACACCAGAAACAGAGCTTTTATCGCTGTGTTCATTAGAGCTGGGACGATGCACCTATCTCCCGATTCAATACTATCATGATACTTGGGTGCTGATTTGATATGTATTGCGATTCTACAAATTATTTTTGTTAACTTTTTTAACACTAGACCATGACAAAAGGATGAATCATACACTTCTAGGGACTTTTACTTTGGAGAATCTCTAAATTGATTCTGTAAAAATGTTTGATTTTCAGCATGTATATAATCAGATATATCAGTCATTGTCATTATTTATTACATTTCTTTTTTTCATTGGGGCTGTTTGAATGCATTTAACATAAATGTCAGTATACTGTTGCTCTACAGTTGTAGCGTCGGCTAATTTGGCCATGAGAGTGACGGCTGGCTTGACCGCACGTTACCGCAATATGATAACATTTAGTATGCAGCTTTAGTCATGATGTCTAGCTCTGCTTATTCTGCAATGTTTGAAACCCAAAGTGTTTCCATACTTTACTGGATGTGTAGTGTTTACCACCTGGATATAAAATGTGAGGGTGCTGGTCGTATCCATGCGGACCCTCCGCTGGTTCTGGCATTAAAAAAAGCAATTTCAAAATCGTAACAAAAGAAACCCTGACACATAAGTGAATGATCTTTTCCCCCACCCCTGGTGTTCATGTTCAGTTTGATTGGAAAGTAACCATAAATAACTATACTAGAGCTAGAATGTTACTCACCTTTAAAGTCCAGCTTGGTCCCGTTTCCAAACAGTATGTGTCCACATGAGGCAACAGCACAGTAGTAGGTCCCAGCATGAGACCGGTTCAGGCTCTTTATGGGCAGGTTGTAGACACAGGTGTGTGTTTTGTTGTTGGGTTTCTTCTCACACTGATCATTCCTGTGTCCATGAGTGTAGATGAGTCCTGGATGAGATTCTTCAGAGTTTCTGTACCAGTAAACACTGTGTTGTCCATCACAGGTCCCAGTTTGTACTGTACAGTTCAGAGTCACAGAGCCTCCTTGCTGGACCGAAGCCGGGACGTTCAGACCTGAGCCTTGTACACTGACTAAAGTGCCCTCCGCAAAATACAAGACGTATGACACACTAGCTGCGCAGTAGTAAATAGCTGAGTCTGAAATGCGCAAATCCAAAATTGTCAAGTGATTGTTACTGTTTTCCTTATCCACTGTGAAGCGTGAATTGTTCTTGAATTCATGATAAAAAGTGACTCTTGTATTATACATATATGTGGAAGAGATCAGCCGTGGTTCCTGTCCCAGTGTTTGCTTGTACCAGTAAAGCCATGCTATCTCACTACCTTCATAGAAACATTGCAAAGTCACATTGTCTCCAACATTAGCTGATACAAAATCTCTCTGTTGACGAACAGAAAAATTCAGACCGATCACATGAGCTGAAGTGAAATGAGAGACAAAACAAATACACAGTTAATAATTAAATCTGATGGAATTCAGCATAATTATTATATAAAAAATATATATTAGAAGCATTTCCATGAAGAGTTGCTAAAGAAAAGATAGAAACTGCAGTCACAAAAACACAACTCACCCATTTTCCCCAAGAGCAAACATGTGAGATAGAAGACAAACTTTGGAGATGCCATCGTGTTCAAATTTCTGTGTTGAGTGAAAAGAACGTAAATGCTTTCTCCACTCTTCAGAGACAAGACTGCGTTTGATTGGCCGACCTGATGTGACACTGTATGTCCTACTTAGGAAACCTGACCACATGTTTGCTGCCATTTATAGAGCCAATTTGTGGTTCACATACACTACATATACAGTCACATGTAGGTCTGATCATTTTCCTGCCAATAAAAAGCATCATTAATAGTAATGTATATTTATAAAAATGAAGAATATCTATAGACCAAGTTGATGCATCATCCTGAAGTGCTGACTCTGAATATCTAAATATCTATCCCTATATGGTTTTAGAGAAAGTTTAAAAGACTTTAAATCACCTGCCTACGAGCTTATATCTTATTTTTATTTGTATTTTTATTATTATTATTATTATTATTATGAAACGTGGCCGTGAAATCAACGAAAGTCAGCGTCGAGCTCGCGCTTGCGCGCACTAAATAGACATGAACGAGCATCGCTCAAAACAGTGAGGCGACACACGTCAGCTAAAACCACAATACCACAATATATTTCACCTGCTTGGCAGTAATGTTAGCTGACCAGACGAAGGTCTCTCCATGAATCGATGCTGATACTAGTGTTGGCTTTGAGGCTGAAGCAGGAAGAGAAACGTTATCGCCTCCGACTGCAGCCTGAGAGAGACACCGGAACCCGGTCGGAGACAGTAACGTCTCTCTTCCTGCTTCAGCCCCGCTGCAGGAAGAGAAACGTTATCGCCTCCGACCGCAGCCGGAGAGAGACACCGGTGTGAGTGAAGGCAAGCAGGCAGAGGAGCAGAGACTTCAGCCACAGGCAAGTGCGCATATGCGAGCGCGCATGTGTCCCGACCCGGTACATTTATACGCTTAAAAAGTTACAAACAGTCCCTTTAAGCACCAGAACAATTGAGTTTCACCACTTATTGGGGTGGAAGAGGCCATCCACATTCTCTGATAAACATGGTGCCACCCAGGCTGTTCTCATTCACCAATCAGAGCTATACCTACGAAAAGTAATGCACTGTGATCGCATATTTAATCCATGTAATCATAATATAAAATACATATTAGTGAAAGCATTATGACCTGTTTAACTTCTTAACAGCCTGCCAAGATTTTTTTAATCAAAGCAAATATTTAAATAATCATAATCATTTGAACTGTGTGTTTTAATGTAAATAACCACTATAGATGACAATAGCAAAGTACAGTACAGTTCAGTGTACAGCATCCTCCCTCCCCCTAAAATAAGGCTCCCCGTAAAAGCTACGGTGTAATTCAAACACTGCAATTTGCCATGCATATGTTTTTTTTGCTAAATATATAGAACATTGAATGAAATCAGATCTAAAATGTTATTCCTTCGTTTAGCGCAGAGATTTCAAAAGTGGCAGATACAATTTCTGAGAATTTCAGACCCTGTGCCTAAACCTAAGTTGTTTCCTGTGAAGACGGAAGTTTATTTTGAAAAGACTGTATACATGTAACGTGCGGAAATTGACGCTTGACATTCGTAGGAGAATGCATGAAAAATGAGGAATAACTTTTTGTAAAACATCATACAAGCTGTTGTTTGAGGATCAATGTGCCACCAGACACTTGTGTGTGTTGAAGCCACTGGAATGAACATGCACACGCATATTGTTTCAAACTCAAGAGTGCTCCAAATTTTGATCGTTTATTTGATCACAAACAATATAAATTTCACATACAAAAACACACATATGATTCAGTTAAAAAAACAATGAGGATAGATAAAAAGTATAGAATAATCTCTATCCTAAAATCATGTGAGTGACTTTTACAGCATCGATGAATCTGAGCTTCTTAATACACTGGATAAGTCATAAAAAACATGTATTCATATGTACTAAAAATAATCTTAATGAAATTAATTAATAATTAAAGGATCATTTCAGATACATGGTGTATTTGAAAGAACAATGTGGAGACAAAAAAAATCTGTATCCCAAATAAGCACATTAGCAAAGAAGAGTGATTTATGTTTTGCTGCAGGACCACAAAGAAGCTTTAGAAGCATATTTATTTCAAACTTAGATTGACATCTATATTACACTTTAAAAGAGGCACGAAGAAAACCCTGTCTTACGCAAAAGTACAAATGTAATATGTGCGGTTCTACTGCTTGACGCTGTAGTACACACATTCACTCCAGGTCGGATCCCTCTGTCTTCTTGATCTGTTGTGCAGGTTGACACTTAAAGCATCGTTGTAGAGTGTTTCTCCGTGTTGGTAACCCTGGTAACAAAATATATACCAGCTGATCGTTATTTAGTTCTTTACAGAAATGAAAACAATATCCAGAAAACAAAGCATTGTGCAATAAAATGGTAATTTAACAGTTTTTATTCACCTTTGCATTTGTTGTGGAGGCAGCTGAAAGTCTTGCTCGAGACTCTGGTTGTGAAACAGGAAAAAGCTCTTTTATTCAAAAGCCAAATTCAGTGAAGACGAGCTGTCAAATACAAACAATAGTTACCTGTAGATTGGCAGCTGATTCTCTTGCTCATCATGCACACGGAGAAAGCCAGTAAAACACTCAGGATGGAGGCGAATGTCGAAGTTCCACTCAAGAAATACACCAAGACAAGAGAGTCCACCTCATCTGCAGAGAGACAGACTTCAGAAACATGGAGCTTTCAGCAGGTTTTTATCCTAAGTTTGTTTAGGAAGTATTTATCAGATGCAAAATACTCGGCTAGGAGAGTTACTCACCTTTAAAGTCCAGCTTGGTCCCGTTTCCAAACAGTATGTGTCCACATGAGGCAACAGCACAGTAGTAGGTCCCAGCATGAGACCGGTTCAGGCTCTTTATTGGCAGGTTGTAGACACAGGTGTGTGTTTGTGTGTTGGGTTTCTTCTCACACTGATCATTCCTGCCTCCATGGGTGTAGATGAGTCCTGGATGAGATTCTTCAGAGTTTCTGAACCAGTAAACACTGTATTCTCCATCACAGGTCCCAGTGTGTACTGTACAGTTCAGAGTCACAGAGCCTCCTGTCTGGACGGTCTCAGATGATGAATGTTGGACCAAAGCTGGGACGTTCAGACCTGAACCCTGTACACTGACTTCAATGCCCTCCATGAATTCAAAATTGTATGAATGGCTTTTTGCGCAGTAGTAAGTAGCTGAGTCCGAAATTTGCAGTTCTGTTATCTTCAAGTGATTGTTACTGTTTTCAGTATCCAATGTGAAGCGTGGATCGTTCTTGAATTCATCATGAAATTTTGCATTTTTTTCATATTTGTAGAAGGTAGAGAGGAGCCTTGGTTTCTGTCCCAGAGTCTGTTTATACCAGTAACGCCTTGCAGCAATATTACTCTCATAGGAACATTGCAAAGTTAAGTTTTCCCCAGTTTTAGCGGACACAAAACCTCTCTCTTGATTAGCAGATGAGGAGGATTTCAGATCAGTCATCTGAGCTGAAGATAGGAATAACAAAGCACTTAATGAACACATGAAAAAACATAAAGAAACATCAGAAACAATGTCATGAGGAGTGGTCATATACTTTAGAAGAGTCAAACTGCAGTCACAAAAAAAAAACTCACCCATTTTCCCCAAGAACATACATGTCAGATAGAAGACAAACTTTGGAGATGTCATCGTGTTGAAATTGTCGTGCTGAATGAAAACTAATTCTCGTTTCTCCACTTGTCACAGACAAGACTGCGTTTGATTGGCCAGCCAGAAGTGACACTGAACGTCCTATTTAGGAAACTTCATCACATGATCGCTGCCACCTACATATATAGTGTGAAATTTGGTTCACATGTTGAGAGATATATGAAGAATATAATGGTTTAAATCGCTGAAAAATCTCTGTATCCAATATATAAATATCTGTAACAAGACACAGGAATTGATGCTCAATATTTGGTATGTTTAACAAAAAGGTAACAAAAAACGATTTTGAGCAGCTCCATCCAACCATCCATACTTGATAATACACAGTATACTGATATACTCGACTCTCTTTTCGAGCTTCAGTACAGCAAAACAACACTGTACTATGTGCTGTATTCATCAAAGCAAATATTTAAATTATCAATCATTTGAATTGTGTGTTTTTATGTAAATCCCCACTATAGATGACAATAGCAAAGTACAGTACAGTACAGTGTACAGCATCCTCCCTCCCCCAAAAATAAGGCTCCCCAAAAAGCTATGGTGTAATTCGAACACTGTAATTTACCATGCATATGTTTTTTATGTAAAATATATAGAACATTGAATGAAATCAGATCTAAAATGTTATTCCTTCGTTTAGTGCAGATATTTCAAAAGTGCCAGATAGAATTTCTGAGAATTTCAGACCCTGTCCCTAAACCTAAGTTGGTTCCTGTGAAGACGGAAGTTTATTTTGAAAAGACTGTATGCATGTAACATGCGGAGATTGACGCTTGACATTCGTAGGAGAATGCACAAAAAATTAGGAATAACTTTTTGTAAGATATCATACAAGCTGTTGTGTCAGGATCAATGTGCCACTTGTGTGTGTTGAAGCCGCTAGAATGAACATGCACACGCATATTATTTCAAACTCAAGAGTGCTCCAGATTTGTATTGTTTTTTTGATCACAAACAATATAAATTTCACATACAAAAACACACATATGATTTGGTTAAAAAAACAATGAGGATGGATAAAAAGTATAGGATGATCTTGATCCTAAAAGCATGTGAGTGACTTTTACAGCATCGATGAATAAGAGCTTCTTAATACACTGGATAAGTCATAAAAAACATGTATTCATATGTACTAAAAATAATCTTAATGAAATTAATTAATAATTAAAGAATCATTTTAGATACATGGTGTATTTGCAAGAACAATGTGGAGACAAAAAAAATCTGTATCCTAAATAAGCACATTAGCAAAGAAGAGTGATTTATGTTTTGCTGCAGGACAACAAAGAAGCTTTAGAAGCATATTTATTTCAAACTTAGATTGACATCTATATTACACTTTAAAAGAGGCACGAAGAAAACCCTGTCTTACGCAAAAGTACAAATGCAATATGTGCGGTTCTACTGCTTGACGCTGTAGTACACACATTCACTCCAGGTCGGATCCCTCTGTCTTCTTGATCTGTTGTGCAGGTTGACACTTAAAGCAGCGTTGTAGAGTGTTTCTCCATGTTGGTAACCCTGGTAACAAAATATATACCAGCTGATCGTTATTTAGTTCTTTACAGAAATGAAAACAATATCCAGAAAACAAAGCATTGTGCAATACAATGGTAATTTAACAGTTTTTATTCACCTTTGCATTTGTTGTGGAGGCAGCTGAAAGTCTTGCTCGAGACTCTGGTTGTGAAACAGGAAAAAGCTCTTTTATTCAAAAGCCAAATTCAGTGAAGACGAGCTGTCAAATACAAACAATAGTTACCTGTAGATTGGCAGCTGCTTCTCTTGCTCATCATGCACACGGAGAAAGCCAGTAAAACACTCAGGATGGAGGCGAATGTCGAAGTTCCACTCAAGAAATACACCAAGACAGTAGAGTCCACCCCATCTGCAGAGAGACGGACTTCAGAAACATGGAGCTTTCAGCAGGTTTTTATCCTTAGTTTGTTTAGGAAGTACTTATCAGATGCAACAACCTCGGCTACTCACCTTTAACGTCCAGCTTGGTCCCGTTTCCAAACAGTATGTGTCCACATGAGGCAACAGCACAGTAGTAGGTCCCAGCATGAGACGTATCCAGGCTCTTTATTGGCAGGTTGTAGACACAGGTGTGTGTTTGTGTGTTGGGTTTCTTCTCACACTGATCATTCCTGCCTCCATGGGTGTAGATGAGTCCTGGATGAGATTCTTCAGAGTTTCTGTACCAGTAAACACTGTGTTCTCCATCACAGGTCCCAGTGTGTACTATACAGTTCAGAGTCACAGAGCCTCCTGGCTCGACGGTCTCAGATGCTGACTGCTGGACTAAAGCTGGGACGTTCAGACCTGAACCCTGTACACTGACTAAAGTGCCCTCCGCAAAATAGAAGGCAAGTGACTCACTAGCTGCGCAGTAGTAAATAGCTGAGTCTGAAATGCGCAAATCAAAAATTGTCAAGTGATTGTTACTGTTTTCCTTATCCACTGTGAAGCGTGGATTGTTCTTGAATTCATGATAAAAAATGGCTGTTGTATGCATATATGAGGAAGAGATGAGCCGTGGTTTCTGTCCCGGTGTTTGCATGAACCAGTAAAGCGATGCTGGCTCACTATCTTCATAGAAACATTGCAAAGTCACATTGTTTCCAACATTAGCTGATACAAAACCTCTCTGTTGACGAACAGATGAGGAAGAAATCAGACCGGTCACATGAGCTGAAGTGAAATGAGAGACGAAACAAATACACAGTTAATAATTTAATCTGATGGAATTCAGCATAATTATGACAAAAAATATATATTAGAAGCATTTCCATGAAGAGTTGCTAAAGAAAAGATAGAAACTGCAGTCACAAAAACACAACTCACCCATTTTCCCCAAGAGCAAACATGTGAGATAGAAGACAAACTTTGGAGATGCCATTGTGTTCAGATTTCTGTGTTGAGTGAAAAGAACGTAGATGCTTTCTCCACTTTTAAGAGACAAGACTGCGTTTGATTGGCCGACCTGATGTGACACTGTATGTCCTACTTAGGAAACCTGATCACATGTTTACTGTCATTTATAGAGCCAAGTTGTGGTTCACATACAGTACATACACAGTCACATGCAGGTCTGATCATTTACCTGCCAATAAAAAGCATCAGTAATAGTACTGTGGATTTATAAAAGTGAAGAATATCTATAGACCGAGTTGATGCATCATCCTGAAGTGCTGTCTCTGAATATCTAAATATTTATCCCTATGTGGTTTTAGAGAATTTTTCTGAACTGAAGTTTAAAATACTTTAAATCACCTTTCTACGAGCTTAGATCTTATTTTTATTATTATTCTTATGGTGCGAAAGGTGCTGAATTCCAAATTCAGAGCATATCTACAGTATGACTGAGGGATTGCCTCCACGTGGCTCTTCAGATGGCGACGACTGACCCACCGCCAGCACTAACAGTGCAAACAACGACAACAGTGCTGACAGTGTTAACATGGGGGGGAACCAGAGGTTGGGCGCTATGCTTCCACCAAGCCGCTGTGTGTTATCGTGGAAGCGTAGCGCCCAACCATATGAGCCCAGTGAGGAGCGGTGGCGATTAGCTAGCTCGTAGGGCACACACACTGGGACTCACATGCGCTAGTGTCTATTTCACACTACAAGACTTTCAATCGCGATTAATATTCGACTAATCGTGCAGACCTAGCGGCCGGACCGGCTATGTAAACAAGCTCGGATTACATCACACACAGAGGGAGATCGACTTCATTCTCTGCTCAGGTAGACATTACTCCTCTATATCTTTACATAGCACATAGTTGTTTGCTGCTATATTAATGCTCTGAATATTTAATTTAGCACATTAAACATTTATAACAATAATATTGATAATGGTCAATTTCAAATGTCGGTTTCTGACGTTCTGATGCTTCAAAATGCATATGCAACTAGTATATTCTATCCATTATATGTAGTAGTACTCTAAATAGTATTTCAACAAGTAATGTTCTAATAATTTCCATTCATGGTATTACTAGTATTAGCATTACTGGTATTAGTGTTAGTATTAGATTTTTAAGCCCTCCACTGTTCTGGGGTATTTTAGTGGTCTCTGGCTTAAGGGACATCTATGTGGGAGTGCAGCCGCGTCAACATCCTGCTGAAAACCACAATAGCTGCTGCACTGACAGAGATACACAGCTAAAGCATGGGGTAAATGTTAAAATGTCTCTTTTCTGCATTCATAGGAGAGGCAGTGCCAAAACATTTTGCCATGCAAAACTCTGTCTTAAAAGCAACACAGAGCAAAGCATGTTAACTTCATCTTGGGGCCACAGTTTACCCACCTACCAAGACACCACTGCACCAGCGGATTTGGGCAGAACTCAGGCTCAAACTTTCTAAAACAGTAACTTTAATAATGGTTCTCCCAGTTACATAGTCCTAGTCAAGGTTTATATGAAGGTGTTAGAGGTCAGTCGTGTACTATAAAGATGCTTAAAGAAGCTGACAGAGCTGAGTCAAAAAAAAATGCTACAAACACCTCTACATCCTGCAGAAAACCACCAACGCTGCTGCAATGAAAGAGATGCACAGCAAAAGCATGGGGATAAAGGTCAACGGGTCTCAGTAAAAGGACGGCTTCATCTCTGCGTTAACAGCAGAACACAGAGACAAAATGCCAGTTAAACATGGTGACTAAATTGACCATGCTATTTTATAGAAGGCTTTGTCCAACTTAGGCACAGGAAGCAAAGCCTGATTACTCCGCCCTGTTCTTTGACAGACCCAGCATACCTCACCAAGACCTGGTCAACTGGCCTATTCTGACAACACTGCGACAAAAATAACTGGGACTGCATTTTCTCAGTTAAAGTGATGATTGCAGGATTTCTTTTTTTTTGAAATCCTTTTGTTTGCCTCCTTAGAGAAGATCCATGTCTCTTTCATCTCTCTATGTTAAGTCTATGTTCTCTCTATGTTAAAACTTCTTAAAAAACGAACAGCCTATTTGACCTTCCAGAGGTCGTAGCGGGCTCAGTTTTAAATCTAGAGTGAAGTGGCATCATGTGAAACTAGAAAACCTGACGATCCCATTGGTACCAAGCATGTCCTAGCTTATCCGAGGCTAAATAAGAGGAATGGAGTGGAATAGAGGAGTGGTGAATAATATGTTGCCGGTTTCTGTGATGCTTAAACACAGGCCAACGCATGTGGCTCACTTTGCTGAGTAACTTGTTATATAGTGATGTTGATTGCCTCACTCGCTCCCTCCCAAAGCACACACATCATTGCCACTCTTTGGTTGACACAACCGAAAAATGGAATGCATGTGTCTTAGCATCAACTGTCTGTACGTCGAAAATACTGGTCGGTAAATGTTTACAAATTAATATATTAGTTAGATTGCTAAAATAATCCTCTGATCTTCTTACAATAGTCTGGGCATTAGAGTTATACTGTGTGGCTGCTGTGCATGAAAACACTGCAGAGACTTCCTGTATGAAACCACAAAGAGAGCAGAGGGTCCTAGAGAAGTGCACGACCGAAGTGTATTGAGAGCCAATCTTTGACTGCCGACCACACCGAGGCTTAAAAAAGATCCTTCCATCTCTAGGTTAGAGGTGTGAAATCGGCTCATTTACAGTCAGTAAACAACCTGTTAAGCATAACAGGCGTTGTCGATACACTCAGGGTGGACGCTCACAGATCAGTTAATGCTGCAGGCACCGTCTATTATATAAATCACATTGTAAGTAAGTAAAACTTTATTCATATGGCACTTTTTTTTAATACAGGTTACAAAGTCCTTTATATCAACATCAGTACAGAAAGCGTACAAGCGCAAAGCGCATAAAGGAGAAAAAAAAAATCTGAAATACATACGAACACAGTGCAACACACTTGTGAACACAGAAAGCATACAGCAACCAGTCACCACCCAGATCAACCCTTGAAATGATAGAAAAGCCAAATTAAAGGACCAGTGTGTAACAATTAGGGGGATCTATTGGCAGAAATGGAATATAATATTAATAAATATTTTTTCTTTAGTGTATAATCATGTGAAAATAAGAATTGTTGTGTTTTTGTTACATTAGAATGAGACGTTTATATCAACATAGGGAGCGCCAAGATTCCTACAGTTACGTTTGACATAAGGGCCAAGTGGGCCGATACACTGAAGTAATATTTACCACATTGGCGGGTCTTGTTGTCACCCTGGCTCTAATGTTTCTGATCACACTACCACTGCTTGAAGGAGTCAGACATGCTGGGTGTTTGTAATGCCGTACCGATTGTGTCCCGCTGACTCTGAGATAGTGTTGCTGAGAGTTTGATGTGCTTAAGTAACACTAAACAAGAACCAAGTAACGCGTGTTGTGTGAGGGGGGAAACTTACTTTCTCTCTCTCGTATCTGAGCTCACAGGCGCCGCAGACATCACTTGTGTGTGGTCGTGTGTTTGTGCATTGTTGACTACAAGTATAGCGTGAGTGGAAATCACATCAAAGAGACCTGGTTTAACTGTAGCTGAGGGAACGTGTTTAATTGGTGCTTTGCAAGGTAAATCTTTACATTCAGTACATGGAGGTGAAATTTGACTAAATTTTCACTTCTAGTAACACAAATGAAACATGTCCAGTTCTACTGCTTTATACTGGAGTACACACATTCACTCCAGGTGTCGTCTCTCTGTCTCGTTGATCTGGTGGCCCTGTTCACCCTTACAGCAGCATAATGGAGGCTGTCTGCATCTTGGAAACCCTGGTAACAAAGTATGAAATAGTTAATTGCCATTATAGTATACGTCTCATGACTTAAAAGTATTGAAAACAGCATCACTAACATCTGTACAGTCTAATTCAAATTAAAAAATTAATTTCTACGATTGTTTTTTATTTTTTTGTATTTCAAGCGGTGGACAAAATAACAGAAACACGGCCAAAAATAATGCAATACAAAACAACAACAGCACCAACTTCAGTCTTGAGCGATGATCATCAGTCCTCACAAGGGTATGTAGTTCTTATTGCAATATATTGAACTGGATATTTTACAGGTGATACTCTCTCTTCCTCATCTCTGTTTTCTGGCTTTGAATCACTCACCTCTGCATTGGGAGCCGAGGCAGCTGGAGATCTGGCCTGAGAGTCTAGTTGTGAAAAAACAAAACAAAAAAACTTCTTTAAAATTCACTATGGTGAGAAGGCCAATTCTCATTCACTTCTTCCCTGCTCTCTTCAATATCGCATACATTGAACACGATCAAATGTAAATACTAGACCTGTCAAAGTTAACGAGATACTAATGCTTTAATGCAAATCTGTTTTAACGCCGCTGATTTCTTTAATGTGTTTAGTCTTAGCGGGCTCAGTTTTAAAATCAGAGTCAGGATTAGGATGGCATTATATGAAACTTGAAAACCTAAGGAATCCATCATTACCAACCATGTCAAACTAGCCTGTCGAGAAGGAGGTTAAATAAGGCTCCAAAGTTGGGCTAAATTTTAGCGAGGAAAAACTGGCATGGCCGTTTTCAAAGGGGTCCCTTGACCTCTGACCTCAAGATATGTGAATGAAAATGGGTTCTATGGGTACCCACGAGTCTCCCCTTTACACACATGCCCACTTTATGATAATCACATGCAGTTTGGGGCAAGTCAAAGTCAAGTCAGCACACTGACAGCTGTTGTTGCCTGTTGGGCTGCAGTTTGCCATGTTATGATTTGAGCATATTGTTTTATGCTAAATGCAGTACAGACTATTATGCTAAATGTGAACAAACATATCCCCAATATAATTAACCACTCTCAGCACATCACAGTAATATTAACACTTCTCTACTATGTCAGTATGAAACTGATTGTGAGGGTTTCTGAAAATTATTCGTCATTGTTTTGTGTTTTTAATTGATTTCCAAAAATAAATATATACAAACATTTGCATAAAGCAGCATATTTGCCCACTCCCATGTTGATAAGAATATTAAATATTTGACAAATCTCCCTTTAAGGTACATTTTGAACAGATACAAAATTTGATTAATTCGTGATTAATCACGATTAACTATGGACAATCATGCTATTAATTGTGATTAAATATTTTAATCGATTGACAGCCCTAGTAAATATCACTTTAGCCTACCTGTGCATTGGCAGCTGTTTGTCTTGTACATTGTATATGTTTTGCAAGCCAGGAAAACAACCAGGATGGTGGTGAATGCCAAAGCTCCACTCAAGAAATACACCAAGACAAGAGAGTCTTCGTCATCTGCAGATGAACATGAGGACACAGAGCTTTCAGGGTTTGTTTTTCATAAAATTTGATCAGAAAGTATCCATCACTATTTAACAAAAGAGATCGTCTTTACTAAAATGTTCCTCACCTTTGAAGTCCAGCTTGGTCCCGTTTCCAAACAGTATGTGTCCACATGAGGCAACAGCACAGTAGTAGGTCCCAACATGAGACTGGTTCAGGCTATCCACTGGCAGGTTGTAGACACAGGTGTGTGTTTTGTTGTTGGTTTTCTTCTCACACTGATCATTCCTGCCTCCATGGGTGTAAATGAGTCCTGGATGAGATTCTTCAGAGTTTCTGAACCAGTAAACACTGTGTTCTCCATCACAGGGCCCCGTGTGTACTGTACAGTTCAGAGTCACAGAGCCTCCTGGCTGGACGGTCTTAGATGCTGACTGCTGGACTAAAGCTGGGACGTTCAGACCTGAACCCTTTACGTGGACAATAGCGCCCTCCGCAAATTCGAACTGGTATGAATAGCCACTTATGCAGTAGTAAGTAGCGGAGTCTGAAAGTTGCACATATAAGATCTTCAAGTGATTTTTACCAGTGCTGGCTTCCACTTTAAAGCGTGGATCGTTCTTAAATTCACCAGTCAAAGTAGCATCTTTGTCATGCTTGAAGAATTTAGACACCAGCTGCGGTTTTTGTCCGAAAGCTTGTTTATACCAGTAAAGCATCATCACTACACTATCTTCATAGAAACATTCCAAAGTCACGTTTTCACCGATGCTGACCGATACGAAACGTAAAGGTGATGATAGTTTAGGAGCTGTCGTATCAGCTGAGGAGAAAATGGAAACAACACAATCAACTTAATACCATGACTGGGAGAATATTGTAGCACACAAAATGTATTGAAAAAACATCAGAAGAAAAAGTGACAAAATGCACTTAACAAAAGCTACAACTTACCCATTGTTCTCAAGAGCAGAAATGACAAATACAAAGCAAACATTGGAGGTGTCATCTCGTTGAAATTGCCGTGGACACTTGAGAGGATCTCTATGCGCTCTGGCTTTTCAGAGACAAGACTGTGTTTGATTGGCCAATCAGAGATGACTCTGAATGATCACATGGTCGGTGTCCCTTGATTTTTGTCTTTTGAGAAAGAATTTTCATGAAAAATGGCAGGTTATCAGGACTCATTTTGTAAATTGGATACAAAATGTATAATGTGGGCATTGTAACCTTTAGCAGTGTTAACCTGGGGGGGCACCAGAGGTTGGGCACTACGCTTCCACGATGAAGCTGTGGGTCGGGACAGCTTTGTCAGCTGTAACTGCCATAAAGTATAAGCTAGTTGGGCACACACACTGGGACTCACATGCACTAGTGCCTATTTCACACTACAAAATTTTCAAAGTCGTCAGATTGCTGTACTCTTCACTGTAACTAACTTGCTGTCTTGTAATCGGGAGTCTTTAAATTGTTGTGGTTTTCACACTACATGTCTTACCAGCGACAGGGGGTCACGCACTACAAGATCTTTCAGCTGGAGGAACTGAACGAACTGAAGTGAACTGAACAAACTGAAGTGAACTGAACAAACTGAACTGAACTGAACAAACTGAAGTGAACTGAACAAACTGAATTTCAATCGTTTGTTGTTTATTGCTAAATCTTTCAGATTTAAACCCAATGCTATAAGGGAACGTTATGTTGTTATGCACGTTATAATGTGCGCCACCCGCAGGTTTCAAGGTGGAAACCTGCTTCCAGATGGAAATTTGCGCTGCTCCGCAGGTGCGCTTGGTGGAAACCTGCACTGGTCCGCAGCCAAAGCTGGACCGAGGAGACGCACGACGGTCAAGATCAAAGTATACGCGCTACATGTAATGACCGTCATCTTTTCTTGTAAAATGTCCGGTGTAATCGATAACACCGGTGTTGTCACGAGTTTATTAACCGGTGGGGAAATTTCCTCACCGTCTCATCCCTATTGGCCGGGGGATTCTTTCATCTACCATTTCCCTTGGCCGATGAGTCAAAGTTCATTTCGGACACGGACGGTAAATGATGTGATACGATATGCAAGACACATTGATGATGTTGTCTTTGGCACGTGTTCACAAAATAGCCTGTTACCACCGGTTGCAAATGCAACACATACAGTGCGTTCCTATTATTACAGGCGACCCCTCCTCCCCCAGGTTTCACCTCAACCCGTGTCTTGCGTTCTCATTGGCTGTAGCTCGTAGCTGGAGTCCCCCTTTCCAGATATTTAGCTATGCTAGATATAAACTACACAGAGCAAAGCATGTTGACTTCATCTTGGGGCCAGAGTATACCCGCCTACCAAGACACCACTACACCACTGCCATCAGCTGTGCTAACTTTAATAATGGTTCTCCCAGTTACACAGTCCTAGTCAAGGCGTATATGAAGGTGTTCGAGGTCAGACTTGTACTATGAAGATGCTTAAAGACGCTGGCAGAGCTGAGTCAAAAATACATTCTAAAAAACCTCTACATCCTGCTGGAAACCACCAACGCTGCTGCAATGAAAGAGATGCACAGTGAAAGCATGGGGATAAAGGTCAACAGGTCTCAGTAAAATGACGGCTTCATCTCTGCATTAACAGCAGAACACAGAGCCAAAATGCCAGTTAAACATGGTGACTTCATTTACCATGCTATTTTATAGAAGTCTTTGTCCAACTTAGGCACAGGAAGCAAAGCCTGATTACTCCGCCCTGTTCTTTGACATTCCCAACATACCTCACCAAGACCTGGTCAACTGGCCTATTCTGACAACTCTGTGACAAAAATGACTGGGACTGCAGAGAAGATCCATGTCTCTTTCATCTCTCTATGTTAAGTCCAGCAACATTATAGCCTAGCTTAGCATAAATGCTGAAAGCAAGGGGAAACAGCTAGTCTTCCAACAACCCCTAAACTGTCTTATTTACGTGTCATATTAGCTAGCAAACTAGTCAGCCGTACCTCCAAGAACCACTGGTCATATTCGATGTTGGTGCTTGAAACTGGCAAACCCAACAGGACGAGTTTTTTGATGCTACACACAGTCATTGCAACCTGCTATTTGACAATAAGGGTGTAAGAAAATATTGATACATGTATATCGCGATATTATGTTGTGCGATACTGCATTGATTCTCCAAAACACTGCATTGATTTTTAATTAACTTCTTAAAAAACTAACGGCCTATTTGACCTTCCAGAGAGGCTTCAGTTGGTTGCAATCTGCAACCTCACTGCCAGATCCTACACACTGCTCCTTTAAAGAAGTGGGTTTTTTTAGATGTTTTTTGAAAATCAACATACTCAGCTGATCTGATGAGAGGTGGGAGATTTTTCCAAAATCTGTGATGCTGAGACACCAAAAGTGCAGTCACCTCTGGTTAGCATGTTGTATAGCCAAAAGGTTTTGGTGGAGTGGCATATCAGTGGTGTAACGGCTTAGTAGCTCGGAAATGTAGGCAGGAGCCAGGCCATGTGGTGGATTGAACCAATTTATTGACCTGGTGTTCGAATTTCAATTGAGGGTGAACTTTAACAGCAAGGTTCCTACAGTTACGTTTGACATAAGGGCCAAGTGGGCCGATACACTGGAGTAGTATTTACCACATTGGCGGGTCTTGTTGTCACCCTGGCTCTGATGTTTCTGAGCACACTACCACTGCTTGAAGGAGTCAGACATGCTGGGTGTTTGTAATGCCGTACCGATTGTGTCCCACTGACTCTGAGATAGTGTTGCTGAGAGTTTGATGTGCTTAAGTAACCACAAACAAGAACCAAATAACGCGTGTTGTGTGAGGGGGGAAACTTACTTTCTCTCTCTCGTATCTGAGCTCACAGGCGCCACAGACATCACTTGTGTGTGTTTGTGTGTTTGTGCATTGTTGACTACAAGTATAGCGTGAGTGGAAATCACATCAAAGAGACCTGGTTTAACTGTAGCTGAGGGAACGTGTTTAATTGGTGCTTTGCAAGGTAAATCTTTACATTCAGTACATGGAGGTGAAATCTGACTAAATTGTCACTTCTATTAACACAAATGAAACATGTCCAGTTCTACTGCTTTATACCGGAGTACACACATTCACTCCCGTTGTCGTCTCTCTGTCTCGTTGATCTGGTGGCCCTGTTCACCCTTATAGCAGCATAATGGAGGCTGTCTGCATCTTGGCAACCCTGGTAACAAAGTATGAAATAGTTAATTGCCATTATAGTATACGTCTCATGACTTAAAAGTATTGAAAACAGCATCACTAACATCTGTACAGTCTAATTAAAATGCAAAAATAATTTTCTACTATATAATTTTATTATATTTTTTTATGTCAAGCGGTGGACAAAATAACAGAAACACGCCCAAAAATAATGCAATACAAAACAACAACAGCACCAACTTCAGTCTTGAGCAATGATCATCAGTCCTCACAAGGGTATGTAGTTCTTATTGCAATATATTGAACTGGATATTTTACAGGTGATACTCTCTCTTCCTCATCTCTGTTTTCTGGCTTTGAATCACTCACCTCTGCATTGGGAGCCGAAGCAGCTGGAGATCTGGCCTGAGAGTCTGGTTGTGAAAAAACAAAACAGAAAAACTTCTTTAAAATGCACTATGGTGAGAAGGCCAATTCTCATTCACTTCGTTTCTGCCTTCTTTATTATTGTATACATTGAATCAAATGTAAATACTAGAGCTGTCAAAGTCAACGCGATACTAATGCGTTAACGCAAATTTGTTTTAACGCCACTGATTTCTTCAATGCATTAAGTTGTAAGCAAGGTCAGCTTCAAAGCAAGAGTGAAGATCCATCCAAGAGTGAATCCATCGGTAGCAACCATGTCAAACTAGCCTGTCGAGAAGGAGGTTAAATAAGGCTCCAAAGTTACGCTAAATTTTAGCGAGGAAAAACTGGCATGGCCATTTTCAAAGGGGTCCCTTGACCTCTGACCTCAAGATATGTGACTATTATGCTAAATGCAGTACCTCTGAGGGTTTCTGGACAATATTTGTCATTATTTTGTGTTGTTAATTGATTTCTAATAATACATGTATACATACATTTGCATAAAGCAGCATATGTGCCCACTCCCATGTTGATAAGAGTATTAAATACTTGACAAATCTCCCTTTAAGGTACATTTTGAACAGATACAAAATTTGATTAATTTGCGATTAATCACGATTAACTATGGACAATCATGCTATTAATTGCGATTAAATATTTTAATCGATTGACAGCCTTAGTAAATATCAGTTTAGCCTACCTGTGCATTGGCAGCTGTTTGTCTTGTACATTTTATATATTTTGCAAGCCAGGAAAACAACCAGGATGGTGGTGAATGCCAAAGCTCCACTCAAGAAATACACCAAGACAAGAGAGTCTTCCTCATCTGCAGATGAACATGAGGACACAGAGCTTTCAGGGTTTGTTTTTTCATCAAATTTGATCAGAAAGTATCCATCACTATTTAACAAAAGAGATCATCTTTACTAAAATGTTCCTCACCTTTAAAGTCCAGCTTGGTCCCGTTTCCAAACAGTATGTGTCCACATGAGGCAACAGCACAGTAGTAGGTCCCAACATGAGACCGGTTCAGGCTCTTTATTGGCAGGTTGTAGACACAGGTGTGTGTTTGTGTGTTGGATTTCTTCTCACACTGATCATTCCTGCCTCCATGGGTGTAGATGAGTCCTGGATGAGATTCTTCAGAGTTTCTGAACCAGTAAACACTGTGTTCTCCATCACAGGTCCCAGTGTGTACTGTACAGCTCAGAGTCACAGAGCCTCCTGGCTGGACGGTCTCAGATGCTGACTGCTGGACTAAAGCTGGGACGTTCAGACCTGAACCCTTTACGTGGACAATAGCGCCCTCCGCAAATTCATACTGGTATGAATAGCCACTTATGCAGAAGTAGGTAGCGGAGTCTGACAGTTGCACATATAAGATCTTCAAGTGATTTTTACCAGTGCTGGCTTCCACTTTAAAGCGTGGATCGTTCTTAAATTCACCATTCAAAGTGGCATTTTTGTCATGCTTGTAGAATTTAGACACCAGCTGCGGTTTTTGTCCGAAAGCTTGTTTATACCAGTAAAACATCACCGCTACACTATCTTCATAGAAACATTCCAAAGTCACGTTTTCACCGATGCTGACAGATACGAAACGTAAAGGTGATGATAGTTTAGGAGCTGTCGTATCAGCTGAGGAAAAAAAGGAAACAACACAATTAACTTAATACCATGACCGGGAGAATATTGTAGCACACAAAAAGTATTGCAAAAACATTCGAAGAAAAAGCGACAAAATGCACTTAACAAAAGCTACAACTTACCCATTGTTCTCAAGAGCAGACATGACAAATACAAAGCAAACATTGGAGGTGTCATCTTGTTGATATTGCCGTGGACACTTGAGAGGATCTCTAGACGCCCTCGCTTTTCAGAGACAAGGCTGTGTTTGATTGGCCAATCAGAGATGACTCTGAATGATCACATGGTCGGTGTCCCTTGATTTTTGGCTTTTGAGAAAGAATTTTCTTGAAAAATGGCAGGTTATCAGGACTTATTTTGGAAATTGGATACAAAATGTATAATGTGGGCATTGTAACCTTTAGCAGTGCTAACAGTGTTAACCTGGGGGGGCACCAGAGGTTGGGCACTACGCTTCCATGATGAAGCTGTGGGTCGGGACGGCTTTGTCAGCTGTAACTGCCATAAAGTATGAGCTAGTGGGGCACACACACTGGGACTCACATGCACTAGTGCCTATTCCACACTACAAGATTTTCAAAGTCGTCAGATTGCTGTACTCTTCACTGTAACTAACTTGCTGTCTTGTAATCGGGAGTCTTTAAATTGTTGTGGTTTTCACACTACATGTCTTACCAGCGACAGGGGGTCACGCACTACAAGATCTTTCAGCGGACGGAACTGAACAAACTGAAGTGAACTGAACAAACTGAATTTTGATCGTTTGTTGTTTATTGCTAATCTTTCAGATTTAAACCCAATGCTATAAGGGAACGTTATCTTGTTATGCACGTTATAACGTGCGAAGCTGCAGGTTTCAAGGTGGAAACCTGTTTCCAGGTGGTAACCTGCGCTGCTCTGCAGCAAAAGCTTGACTGGGGAGACTCACACTCACCTGGCGGTAAAGATCAAAGTAAATGCCCTACATGTATTGACCGTCATCTTTTCTTGTAAAATGTCCGGTGTAATCAATAACATCGGTGTTGTCACGAGTTTATTATCCGGTGGGAAAATTTCCTCACCATCACATCCCTATTGGACGGTGGATTCTTTCATCTACCAGTCCCCTTGGCCGGTGAGTCAAAGGTAATTTCGGACACGGACGGTAAATGATGTGATACGATATGCAAGACACATTGATGATGTTGTCTTTGGCACGTGTTCACAAAATAGCTTTTTACCACCGGTTGCAAATGCAACACATACAGTGAGTTCCTATTATTACAGGCGACCCCTCCTCCCCCAGGTTTCACCTCAACCCATGTCTTGCGTTCTCATTGGCTGTAGCTCGTAGCTGGAGTCCCCCTGTCCAGATATTTAGCTATGCTAGATATAGGCTACACAGAGCAAAGCATGTTGACTTCATCTTGGGGCCAGAATATACCCGCCTACCAAGACACCACTACACCACTGCCATCAGCTGTGCTAACTTTAATAATGGTTCTCCCAGTTACACAGTCCTAGTCAAGGCGTATATGAAGGTGTTCGAGGTCAGACTTGTACTATGAAGATGCTTAAAGACGCTGGCAGAGCTCAGTCAAAAATACATTCTAAAAAAACCTCTACATCCTGCTGGAAACCACCAACACTGCTGCAATGAAAGAGATGCACAGTGAAAGCATGGGGATAAAGGTCAACAGGTCTCAGTAAAATGACGGCTTCATCTCTGCATTAACAGCAGAACACAGAGCCAAAATGCTAGTTGAACATAGTGACTTCATTTACCATGCTATTTTATAGAAGACTTTGTCCAACTTAGGCACAGGAAGCAAAGCCTGATTACTCCGCCCTGTTCTTTGACATTCCCAACATACCTCACCAAGACCTGGTCAACTGGCCTATTCTGACAACACTGTGACAAAAATGACTGGAACTGCAGAGAAGATCCATGTCTCTTTCATCTCTCTATGTTAAGTCTAGCAACATTATAGCCTAGCTTAGCATAAATGCTGAAAGCAAGGGGAAACAGCTAGTCTTCCAACAACCCCTAAACTGTCTTTTTTACGTGTCATATTAGCTAGCAAACTAGTCAGCCGTACCTCCAAGAACCACTGGTCATATTCGATGTTGGTGCTTGAAACTGGCAAACCCAACAGGACGAGTTTTTTGATGCTACACACAGTCATTGCAACCTGCTATTTGACAATAAGGGTGTAAGAAAATATTGATACATGTATATCGCGATATTATGTTGTGCGATACTGCATTGATTCTCCAAAACACTGCATTGATTTTTAATTAACTTCTTAAAAAACTAACGGCCTATTTGACCTTCCAGAGAGGCTTCAGTTGGTTGCAATCTGCAACCTCACTGCCAGATCCTACACACTGCTCCTTTAAAGAAGTGGGTTTTTTTAGATGTTTTTTGAAAATCAACATACTCAGCTGATCTGATGAGAGGTGGGAGATTTTTCCAAAATCTGTGATGCTGAGACACCAAAAGTGCAGTCACCTCTGGTTAGCATGTTGTATAGCCAAAAGGTTTTGGTGGAGTGGCATATCAGTGGTGTAACGGCTTAGTAGCTCGGAAATGTAGGCAGGAGCCAGGCCATGTGGTGGATTGAACCAATTTATTGACCTGGTGTTCGAATTTCAATTGAGGGTGAACTTTAACAGCAAGGTTCCTACAGTTACGTTTGACATAAGGGCCAAGTGGGCCGATACACTGGAGTAGTATTTACCACATTGGCGGGTCTTGTTGTCACCCTGGCTCTGATGTTTCTGAGCACACTACCACTGCTTGAAGGAGTCAGACATGCTGGGTGTTTGTAATGCCGTACCGATTGTGTCCCACTGACTCTGAGATAGTGTTGCTGAGAGTTTGATGTGCTTAAGTAACCACAAACAAGAACCAAATAACGCATCTTGTGTGAGGGGGGAAACTTACTTTCTCTCTCTCGTATCTGAGCTCACAGGCGCCACAGACATCACTTGTGTGTGTTTGTGTGTTTGTGCATTGTTGACTACAAGTATAGCGTGAGTGGAAATCACATCAAAGAGACCTGGTTTAACTGTAGCTGAGGGAACGTGTTTAATTGGTGCTTTGCAAGGTAAATCTTTACATTCAGTACATGGAGGTGAAATCTGACTAAATTGTCACTTCTATTAACACAAATGAAACATGTCCAGTTCTACTGCTTTATACTGGAGTACACACATTCACTCCCGTTGTCGTCTCTCTGTCTCGTTGATCTGGTGGCCCTGTTCACCCTTACAGCAGCATAATGGAGGCTGTCTGCATCTTGGTAACCCTGGTAACAAAGTATGAAATAGTTAATTGCCATTATAGTATACGTCTCATGACTTAAAAGTATTGAAAACAGCATCACTAACATCTGTACAGTCTAATTAAAATGCAAAAATAATTTTCTACTATTTTATTATATTTTTTTATGTCAAGCGGTGGACAAAATAACAGAAACACGCCCAAAAATAATGCAATACAAAACAACAACAGCACCAACTTCAGTCTTGAGCGATGATCATCAGTCCTCACAAGGGTATGTAGTTCTTATTGCAATATATTGAACTGGATATTTTACAGGTGATACTCTCTCTTCCTCATCTCTGTTTTCTGGCTTTGAATCACTCACCTCTGCATTGGGAGCCGAAGCAGCTGGAGATCTGGCCTGAGAGTCTGGTTTTGAAAAAACAAAACAGAAAAACTTCTTTAAAATGCACTATGGTGAGAAGGCCAATTCTCATTCACTTCATTTCTGCCTTCTTTATTATTGTATACATTGAATCAAATGTAAATACTAGGGCTGTCAAAGTCAACGCGATACTAATGCGTTAACGCAAATTTGTTTTAACGCCACTGATTTCTTCAATGCATTAAGTTGTAAGCAAGGTCAGCTTCAAAGCAAGAGTGAAGATCCATCCAAGAGTGAATCCATCGGTAGCAACCATGTCAAACTAGCTTGTCGAGAAGGAGGTTAAATAAGGCTCCAAAGTTGCGCTAAATTTTAGCGAGGAAAAACTGGCATGGCCATTTTCAAAGGGGTCCCTTGACCTCTGACCTCAAGATATGTGACTATTATGCTAAATGCAGTACCTGTGAGGGTTTCTGAACAATATTTGTCATTGTGTTGTGTTGTTAATTGATTTCTAATAATACATGTATACATACATTTGCATAAAGCAGCATATTTGTCCACTCCCATGTTGATAAGAGTATTAAATACTTGACAAATCTCCCTTTAAGGTACATTTTGAACAGATACAAAATTTGATTAATTCGTGATTAATCACGATTAACTATGGACAATCATGCTATTAATTGCGATTAAATATTTTATATTTTACATCCCTAGTAAATATCACTTTAGCCTACCTGTGCATTGGCAGCTGTTTGTCTTGTACATTGTATATGTTTTGCAAGCCAGGAAAACAACCAGGATGGTGGTGAATGCCAAAGCTCCACTCAAGAAATACACCAAGACAAGAGAGTCTTCCTCATCTGCAGATGAACATGAGAACACAGAGCTTTTTTTTCATCAAATTTGATCAGAAAGTATCCATCACTATTTAACAAAGGAGATAATCTTTACTAAAATGTTACTCACCTTTAAAGTCCAGCTTGGTCCCATCCCCAAACAGTATGTGTCCACATGAGGCAACAGCACAGTAGTAGGTCCCAACATGAGACTGGTTCAGGCTATCCACTGGCAGGTTGTAGACACAGGTGTGTGTTTGTGTGTTGGGTTTCTTCTCACACTGATCATTCCTGCCTCCATGGGTGTAAATGAGTCCTGGATGAGATTCTTCAGAGTTTCTGAACCAGTAAACACTGTGTTCTCCATCACAAGTCCCAGTGTGTACTGTACAGCTCAGAGTCACAGAGCCTCCTGGCTGGACGGTCTCAGATGCTGACTGCTGGACCAAAGCTGGGACATTCAGACCTGAACCCTGCACACTGACTAAAAAGCCCTCCATGAATTCAAACTTGTATGAATTTGTATTTGCGCAGTAGTAAGTAGCGGAGTCTGAAAGTTGCACATATAAGATCTTCAAGTGAATTTTACCAGTGCTGGCTTCCACTTCAAAGCGTTGATCGTTCTTAAATTCACCATTCAAAGTAGCATCTTTATCATGCTTGTAGAATTTAGACACCAGCTGCGGTTTTTGTCCGAAAGCTTGTTTATACCAGGAAAACATCACCGCTACACTATCTTCATAGAAACATTCCAAAGTCACGTTTTCACCGATGCTGACAGATACGAAACGTAAAGGTGATGATAGTTTAGGAGCTGTCGTATCAGCTGAGGAAAAAATGGAAACAACACAATTAACTTAATACCATGACTGGGAGAATATTGTAGCACAGAATAAATATTGCAAAAACATTCGAAGAAAAAGCGACAAAATGAACTTAACAAAAGCTACAACTTACCCATTGTTCTCAAGAGCAGACATGACAAATACAAAGCAAACATTGGAGGTGTCATCTTGTTGATATTGCCGTGGACACTTGAGAGGATCTCTAGACGCCCTTGCTTTTCAGAGACAAGACTGTGTTTGATTGGCCAATCAGAGATGACTCTGAATGATCACATGGTCGGTGTCCCTTGATTTTTGGCTTTTGAGAAAGAATTTTCTTGAATAATGGCAGGTTATCAGGACTCATTTTGGAAATTGGATACAAAATGTATAATGTGGGCATTGTAACCTTTAGCAGTGCTAACAGTGTTAACCTGGGGGGGCACCAGAGGTTGGGCACTACACTCCCACGATGAAGCTGTGGGTCGGGACGGCGTTATCAGCTGTAACTGCCATAAAGTATAAGCTAGTGGGGCACACACACTGGGACTCACATGCACTAGTGCCTATTCCACACTACAAGATTTTCAAAGTCGTCAGATTGCTGTACTCTTCACTGTAACTAACTTGCTGTCTTGTAATCGGGAGTCTTTAAGTTGTTGTGGTTTTCACACTACATGTCTTACCAGCGACAGGGGGTCACGCACTACAAGATCTTTCAGCGGACGGAACTGAACAAACTGAAGTGAACTGAACAAACTGAATTTTGATCGTTTGTTGTTTATTGCTAATCTTTCAGATTTAAACCCAATGCTATAAGGGAACGTTATGTTGTTATGCACGTTATAACGTGCGAAGCTGCAGGTTTCAAGGTGGAAACCTGTTTCCAGGTGGTAACCTGCGCTGCTCTGCAGCAAAAGCTTGACTGGGGAGACTCACACTCACCTGGCGGTAAAGATCAAAGTAAATGCCCTACATGTATTGACCGTCATCTTTTCTTGTAAAATGTCCGGTGTAATCAATAACATCGGTGTTGTCACGAGTTTATTATCCGGTGGGAAAATTTCCTCACCATCACATCCCTATTGGACGGTGGATTCTTTCATCTACCAGTCCCCTTGGCCGGTGAGTCAAAGGTAATTTCGGACACGGACGGTAAATGATGTGATACGATATGCAAGACACATTGCTGATGTTGTCTTTGGCACGTGTTCACAAAATAGCCTGTTACCACTGGTTGCAAATGCAACACATACAGTGAGTTCCTATTATTACAGGCGACCCCTCCTCCCCCAGGTTTCACCTCAACCCATGTCTTGCGTTCTCATTGGCTGTAGCTCGTAGCTGGAGTCCCCCTGTCCAGATATTTAGCTATGCTAGATATAGGCTACACAGAGCAAAGCATGTTGACTTCATCTTGGGGCCAGAATATACCCGCCTACCAAGACACCACTACACCACTGCCATCAGCTGTGCTAACTTTAATAATGGTTCTCCCAGTTACACAGTCCTAGTCAAGGCGTATATGAAGGTGTTCGAGGTCAGACTTGTACTATGAAGATGCTTAAAGACGCTGGCAGAGCTGAGTCAAAAATACATTCTAAAAAAACCTCTACATCCTGCTGGAAACCACCAACGCTGCTGCAATGAAAGAGATGCACAGTGAAAGCATGGGGATAAAGGTCAACAGGTCTCAGTAAAATGACGGCTTCATCTCTGCATTAACAGCAGAACACAGAGCCAAAATGCTAGTTGAACATAGTGACTTCATTTACCATGCTATTTTATAGAAGACTTTGTCCAACTTAGGCACAGGAAGCAAAGCCTGATTACTCCGCCCTGTTCTTTGACATTCCCAACATACCTCACCAAGACCTGGTCAACTGGCCTATTCTGACAACACTGTGACAAAAATGACTGGAACTGCAGAGAAGATCCATGTCTCTTTCATCTCTCTATGTTAAGTCTAGCAACATTATAGCCTAGCTTAGCATAAATGCTGGAAGCAAGGGGAAACAGCTAGTCTTCCAACAATCCCTAAACTGTCTTTTTTACGTGTCATATTAGCTAGCAAACTACATCCATACTGTCAGCCGTACCTCCAAGAACCACTGGTCATATTCGATGTTGGTGCTTGAAACTGGCAAACCCAACAGGACGAGTTTTTTGATGCTACACACAGTCATTGCAACCTGCTATTTGACAATAAGGGTGTAAGAAAATATTGATACATGTATATCGCGATATTATGTTGTGCGATACTGCATTGATTCTCCAAAACACTGCATTGATTTTTAATTCACTTCTTAAAAAACTAACGGCCTATTTGACCTTCCAGAGAGGCTTCAGTCGGTTGCAATCTGCAACCTCACTGCCAGATCCTACACACTGCTCCTTTAAAGAAGTGGGTTTTTTTAGATGTTTTTTGAAAATCAACATACTCAGCTGATCTGATGAGAGGTGGGAGATTTTTCCAAAATCTGTGATGCTGAGACACCAAAAGTGCAGTCACCTCTGGTTAGCATGTTGTATAGCCAAAAGGTTTTGGTGGAGTGGCATATCAGTGGTGTAACGGCTTAGTAGCTCGGAAATGTAGGCAGGAGCCAGGCCATGTGGTGGATTGAACCAATTTATTGACCTGGTGTTCGAATTTCAATTGAGGGTGAACTTTAACAGCAAGGTTCCTACAGTTACGTTTGACATAAGGGCAAAGTGGGCCGATACACTGGAGTAGTATTTACCACATTGGCGGGTCTTGTTGTCACCCTGGCTCTGATGTTTCTGAGCACACTACCACTGCTTGAAGGAGTCAGACATGCTGGGTGTTTGTAATGCCGTACCGATTGTGTCCCACTGACTCTGAGATAGTGTTGCTGAGAGTTTGATGTGCTTAAGTAACCACAAACAAGAACCAAATAACGCATCTTGTGTGAGGGGGGAAACTTACTTTCTCTCTCTCGTATCTGAGCTCACAGGCGCCACAGACATCACTTGTGTGTGTTTGTGTGTTTGTGCATTGTTGACTACAAGTATAGCGTGAGTGGAAATCACATCAAAGAGACCTGGTTTAACTGTAGCTGAGGGAACGTGTTTAATTGGTGCTTTGCAAGGTAAATCTTTACATTCAGTACATGGAGGTGAAATCTGACTAAATTGTCACTTCTAGTAACACAAATGAAACATGTCCAGTTCTACTGCTTTATACCAGAGTACACACATTCACTCCCGTTGTCGTCTCTCTGTCTCGTTGATCTGGTGGCCCTGTTCACCCTTACAGCAGCATAATGGAGGCTGTCTGCATCTTGGCAACCCTGGTAACAAAATATGAAATAGTTAATTGCCATAATAGTATACGTCTCATGACTTGAAAGTATTGAAAACAGCATCACTAACATCTGTACAGTCTAATTAAAATGCAAAAATAATTTTCTACTATATAATTTTATTATATTTTTTTATGTCAAGCGGTGGACAAAATAACAGAAACACGCCCAAAAATAATGCAATACAAAACAACAACAGCACCAACTTCAGTCTTGAGCGATGATCATCAGTCCTCATAAGGGTATGTAGTTCTTATTGCAATATATTGAACTGGATATTTTACAGGTGATACTCTCTCTTCCTCATCTCTGTTTTCTGGCTTTGAATCACTCACCTCTGCATTGGGAGCCGAAGCAGCTGGAGATCTGGCCTGAGAGTCTGGTTTTGAAAAAACAAAACAGAAAAACTTCTTTAAAATGCACTATGGTGAGAAGGCCAATTCTCATTCACTTCGTTTCTGCCTTCTTTATTATTGTATACATTGAATCAAATGTAAATACTAGGGCTGTCAAAGTCAACGCGATACTAATGCGTTAACGCAAATTTGTTTTAACGCCACTGATTTCTTCAATGCATTAAGTTGTAAGCAAGGTCAGCTTCAAAGCAAGAGTGAAGATCCATCCAAGAGTGAATCCATCGGTAGCAACCATGTCAAACTAGCCTGTCGAGAAGGAGGTTAAATAAGGCTCCAAAGTTACGCTAAATTTTAGCGAGGAAAAACTGGCATGGCCATTTTCAAAGGGGTCCCTTGACCTCTGACCTCAAGATATGTGACTATTATGCTAAATGCAATACCTGTGAGGGTTTCTGGACAATATTTGTCATTATTTTGTGTTGTTAATTGATTTCTAATAATACATGTATACATACATTTGCATAAAGCAGCATATGTGCCCACTCCCATGTTGATAAAAGTATTAAATACTTGACAAATCTCCCTTTAAGGTACATTTTGAACAGATACAAAATTTGATTAATTTGCGATTAATCACGATTAACTATGGACAATCATGCTATTAATTGCGATTAAATATTTTAATCGATTGACAGCCTTAGTAAATATCACTTTAACCTACCTGTGCATTGGCAGCTGTTTGTCTTGTACATTTTATATATTGTGCAAGCCAGGAAAACAACCAGGATGGTGGTGAATGCCAAAGCTCCACTCAAGAAATTCACCAAGACAAGAGAGTCTTCCTCATCTGCAGATGAACATGAGGACACAGAGCTTTCAGGGGTTTTTTTCATCAAATTTGATCACAAAGTATCCATCACTATTTAACAAAGGTATGTTCCTCACCTTTAAAGTCCAGCTTGGTCCCGTTTCCAAACAGTATGTGTCCACATGAGGCAACAGCACAGTAGTAGGTCCCAGCATGAGACTGGTTCAGGCTCTTTATTGGCAGGTTGTAGACACAGGTGTGTGTTTGTGTGTTGGTTTTCTTCTCACACTGATCATTCCTGCCTCCTTGGGTGTAAATGAGTCCTGCATGAGATTCTTCAGAGTTTCTGAACCAGTAAACACTGTGTTCTCCATCACAGGTCCCAGTGTGTACTGTACAGTTCAGAGTCACAGAGCCTCCTGGCTGGACGGTCTCAGATGCTGACTGCTGGACCAAAGCTGGGACGTTCAGACCTGAACCCTTTACGTGGACAATAGCGCCCTCTGCAAATTCATACTCGTGTGAATAGCCAATTATGCAGTAGTAAGTAGCGGAGTCTGAAAGTTGCACATATAAGATCTTCAAGTGATTTTTACCAGTGCCGGCTTCCACTTCAAAGCGTGGATTGTTCTTAAATTCACCATTCAAAGTGGCATCTTTGTCATGCTTGTAGAATTTAGACACCAGCTGCGGTTTTTGTCCGAAAGCTTGTTTATACCAGTAAAACATCACCGCTACACCATCTTCATAGAAACATTCCAAAGTCACGTTTTCACCGATGCTGACGGATACGAAACGTAAAGGGGATGATAGTTTAGGAGCTGTCGTATCAGCTGAGGAAAAAAAGGAAACAACACAATCAACTTAATACCATGACTGGGAGAATATTGTAGCACACAAAAAGTATTGCAAAAACATTCGAAGAAAAAGTGACAAAATGCACTTAACAAAAGCTACAACTTACCCATTGTTCTCAAGAGCAGACATGACAAATACAAAGCAAACATTGGAGGTGTCATCTTGTTGATATTGCCGTGGACACTTGAGAGGATCTCTAGACGCCCTTGCTTTTCAGAGACAAGGCTGTGTTTGATTGGCCAATCAGAGATGACTCTGAATGATCACATGGTCGGTGTCCCTTGATTTTTGGCTTTTGAGAAAGAATTTTCATGAAAAATGGCAGGTTATCAGGACTCATTTTGGAAATTGGATACAAAATGTATAATGTGGGCATTGTAACCTTTAGCAGTGTTAACCTGGGGGGGAACCAGAGGTTGGGCACTACACACCCACGATGAAGCTGTGGGTCGGGACGGCTTTGTCAGCTGTAACTGCCATAAAGTATAAGCTAGTGGGGCACACACACTGGGACTCACATGCACGAGTGCCTATTCCACACTACAAGATGTTCAAAGTCGTCAGATTGCTGTACTCTTCACTGTAACTAACTTGCTGTCTTGTAATCGGGAGTCTTTAAGTTGTTGTGGTTTTCACACTACATGTCTTACCAGCGACTGGGGGTCACGCACTACAAGATCTTTCAGCGGACGGAACTGAACAAACTGAAGTGAACTGAACAAACTGAATTTTGATCGTTTGTTGTTTATTGCTAATCTTTCAGATTTAAACCCAATGCTATAAGGGAACGTTATGTTGTTATGCACGTTATAACGTGCGAAGCCGCAGGTTTCAAGGTGGAAACCTGCTTCCAGGTGGAAACCTGCGCTGCTCCGCAGCAAAAGCTGGACCGGGGAGACTCACACTCACCTGGCGGTAAAGATCAAAGTAAACGCCCTACATGTATTGACGTCATCTTTTCTTGTAAAATGTCCGGTGTAATCAATAACATCGGTGTTGTCACGAGTTTATTATCCGGTGGGAAGATTTCCTCACCGTCACATCCCTATTGGCCGGTGTATTTTTTCATCTCCTAGACCCCTTGGCCGGTGAGTCAAAGTTAATTTCGGACACAGACGGTAAATGATGTGATACGATACGCAAGACACATTGCTGATGTTGTCTTTGGCACGTGTTCACAAAATAGCCTGTTACCACTGGTTGCAAATGCAACACATACAGTGAGTTCCTATTATTACAGGCGACCCCTCCTCCCCCAGGTTTACCTTCAACCCATGTCTTGCGTTCTCATTGGCTGTAGCTCGTAGCTGGAGTCCCCCTGTCCAGATATTTAGCTATGCTAGATATAGGCTACACAGAGCAAAGCATGTTGACTTCATCTTGGGGCCAGAGTATACCCGCCTACCAAGACACCACTACACCACTGCCATCAGCTGTGCTAACTTTAATAATGGTTCTCCCAGTTACACAGTCCTAGTCAAGGCGTATATGAAGGTGTTCGAGGTCAGACTTGTACTATGAAGATGCTTAAAGACGCTGGCAGAGCTGAGTCAAAAATACATTCTACAAACACCTCTACATCCTGCTGGAAACCACCAACGCTGCTGCAATGAAAGAGATGCACAGTGAAAGCATGGGGATAAAGGTCAACAGGTCTCAGTAAAATGACGGCTTCATCTCTGCATTAACAGCAGAACACAGAGCCCAAAATGCCAGTTAAACATGGTGACTTCATTTACCATGCTATTTCATAGAAAGCTTTGTCCAACTTAGGCACAGGAAGCAAAGCCTGATTACTCCGCCCTGTTCTTTGACATTCCCAACATACCTCACCAAGACCTGGTCAACTGGCCTATTCTGACAACACTGTGACAAAAATGACTGGGACTGCATTTTCTCAGTTAAAGTGATGATTGCAGGATTTCTTTTTTTGGAAATCCTTTTGTTTGCTGCCTTAGAGATGATCCATGTCACTTTCATCTCTCTATGTTAAGTCTAGCAACATTATAGCCTAGCTTAGCATAAATGCTGGAAGCAAGGGGAAACAGCTAGTCTTCCAACAACCCCTAAACTGTCTTATTTACGTGTCATATTAGCTAGCAAACTAGTCAGCCGTACCTCCAAGAACCACTGGTCATATTCGATGTTGGTGCTTGAAACTGGCAAACCCAACAGGACGAGTTTTTTGATGCTACACACAGTCATTGCAACCTGCTATTTGACAATAGGGGTGTAAGAAAATATTGATACATGTATATCGCGATATTATGTTGTGCGATACTGCATTGATTCTCCAAAACACTGCATTGATTTTTAATTAACTTCTTAAAAAACTAACGGCCTATTTGACCTTCCAGAGAGGCTTCAGTCGGTTGCAATCTGCAACCTCACTGCCAGATCCTACACACTGCTCCTTTAAAGAAGTGGGTTTTTTTAGATGTTTTTTTGAAAATCAACATACTCAGCTGATCTGATGAGAGGTTGGAGATTTTTCCAAAATCTGTGATGCTGAGACACCAAAAGTGCAGTCACCTTTGGTTAGCATGTTGTATAGCCAAAAGGTTTTGGTGGAGTGGCATATCAGTGGTGTAACGGCTTAGTAGTTCGGAAATGTAGGCAGGAGCTAGGCCATGTGGTGGATTGAACTCATTTATTGACCTGGTGTTCGAATTTCAATTGAGGGTGAACTTTAGCAGCAAGGTTCCTACAGTTACGTTTGACATAAGGGCTAAGTGGGCCAAATACACTAGAGTAGTATTTACCACATTGGCGGGTCTTGTTGTCACCCTGGCTCTGATGTTTCTGAGCACACTACCACTGCTTGAAGGAGTCAGACATGCTGGGTGTTTGTAATGCCGTACCAATTGTGTCCCACTGACTCTGAGATAGTGTTGCTGAGAGTTTGATGTGCTTAAGTAACCACAAACAAGAACCAAATAACGCATCTTGTGTGAGGGGGGAAACTTACTTTCTCTCTCTCGTATCTGAGCTCACAGGCGCCGCAGACATCACTTGTGTGTGGTTGTGTGTTTGTGCATTGTTGACTACAAGTATAGCGTGAGTGGAAATCACATCAAAGAGACCTGGTTTAACTGTAGCTGAGGGAACGTGTTTAATTGGTGCTTTGCAAGGTAAATCTTTACATTCAGTACATGGAGGTGAAATCTGTCTAAATTGTCACTTCTATTAACACAAATGAAACATGTCCAGTTCTACTGCTTTATACTGGAGTACACACATTCACTCCCATTGTCGTCTCTCTGTCTCGTTGATCTGGTGGCCCTGTTCACCCTTACAGCAGCATAATGGAGGCTGTCTGCATCTTGGCAACCCTGGTAACAAAGTATGAAATAGTTAATTGCCATAATAGTATACGTCTCATGACTTAAAAGTATTGAAAACAGCATCACTAACATCTGTACAGTCTAATTCAAATGCAAAAATAATTTCTACGATTTTTTCTATTTTTTTATTTCAAGCGGTGGACAAAATAACAGAAACACGCCAAAAAATAATACAATCCAAAACAACAATAGCACCAACTTCAGTCTTGCGCGATGACCATCGGTCACCGCTTCACAATCTTCAATCAGTCCTCACAAGGGTATGTAGTTTTTATTGCAATATATTGAACCGGATATTTTACAGGTGATACTCTCTCTTCCTCATCTCTGTTTTCTGGCTTTGAATCACTCACCTCTGCATTGGGAGCCGAAGCAGCTGGAGATCTGGCCTGAGAGTCTGGTTTTGAAAAAACAAAACAGAAAAACTTCTTTAAAATGCACTATGGTGAGAAGGCCAATTCTCATTCACTTCGTTTCTGCCTTCTTCAATATCGCATACATTAAACACTATCAAATGTAAGTACTAGGGCTGTCAAAGTTAACGAGATACTAATGCTTTAATGCAAATCTGTTTTAACGCCGTTGATTTCTTTAATGTGTTTAGTCTTAGCGGGCTCAGTTTTAAAATCAGAGTCAGGATTAGGATGGCATTATATGAAACTTGAAAACCTAAAGAATCCATCATTACCAACCATGTCAAACTAGCCTGTCGAGAAGGAGGTTAAATAAGGCTCCAAAGTTGGGCTAAATTTTAGCGAGGAAAAACTGGCATGGCTGTTTTCAAAGGGGTCCCTTGACCTCTGACCTCAAGATATGTGAATGAAAATGGGTTCTATGGGTACCCACGAGTCTCCCCTTTACACACATGCCCACTTTATGATAATCACATACAGTTTGGGGCAAGTCAAAGTCAAGTCAGCACACTGACAGCTGTTGTTGCCTGTTGGGCTGCAGTTTGCCATGTTATGATTTGAGCATATTGTTTTATGCTAAATGCAGTACAGACTATTATGCTAAATGTGAACAAACATATCCCCAATATAATTAACCACTCTCAGCGCATCACAGTAATATTAACACTTCTCTACTAAGTCAGTATGAAACTGATTGTGAGGGTTTCTGAAAATTATTCGTCATTGTTTTGTGTTTTTAATTGATTTCCAAAAATAAATATATACAAACATTTGCATAAAGCAGCATATTTGCCCACTCCCATGTTGATAAGAATATTAAATATTTGACAAATCTCCCTTTTAAGGTACATTTTGAACAGAAAAAAAAAATTGTGATTAATTACGATTAACTATGGACAATCACGCTATTAATTGCGATTAAATATTTTAATCGATTGACAGCCCTAGTAAATATCAGTTTAGCCTACCTGTGCATTGGCAGCTGTTTGTCTTGTACATTTTATATATTTTGCAAGCCAGGAAAACAACCAGGATGGTGGTGAATGCCAAAGCTCCACTCAAGAAATACACCAAGACAAGAGAGTCTTCCTCATCTGCAGATGAACATGAGGACACAGAGCTTTCAGGGTTTGTTTTTTCATCAAATTTGATCAGAAAGTATCCATCACTATTTAACAAAAGAGATCATCTTTACTAAAATGTTCCTCACCTTTAAAGTCCAGCTTGGTCCCGTTTCCAAACAGTATGTGTCCACATGAGGCAACAGCACAGTAGTAGGTCCCAACATGAGACCGGTTCAGGCTCTTTATTGGCAGGTTGTAGACACAGGTGTGTGTTTGTGTGTTGGATTTCTTCTCACACTGATCATTCCTGCCTCCATGGGTGTAAATGAGTCCTGGATGAGATTCTTCAGAGTTTCTGAACCAGTAAACACTGTGTTCTCCATCACAGGTCCCAGTGTGTACTGTACAGTTCAGAGTCACAGAGCCTCCTGGCTGGACGGTCTCAGATGCTGACTGCTGGACTAAAGCTGGGACGTTCAGACCTGAACCCTTTACGTGGACAATAGCGCCCTCCGCAAATTCATACTGGTATGAATAGCCACTTATGCAGAAGTAGGTAGCGGAGTCTGACAGTTGCACATATAAGATCTTCAAGTGATTTTTACCAGTGCCGGCTTCCACTTTAAAGCGTGGATCGTTCTTAAATTCACCATTCAAAGTGGCATTTTTGTCATGCTTGTAGAATTTAGACACCAGCTGCGGTTTTTGTCCGAAAGCTTGTTTATACCAGTAAAACATCACAGCTACAGTATCTTCATAGAAACATTCCAAAGTCACGTTTTCACCGATGCTGACAGATACGAAACGTAAAGGTGATGATAGTTTAGGAGCTGTCGTATTAGCTGAGGAGAAAATGGAAACAACACAATCAACTTAATACCATGACTGGGAGAATATTGTAGCACACAAAATGTATTGAAAAAACATCAGAAGAAAAAGCGACAAAATGAACTTAACAAAAGCTACAACTTACCCATTGTTCTCAAGAGCAGACATGACAAATACAAAGCAAACATTGGAGGTGTCATCTCGTTGGAATTGCCGTGGACACTTGAGAGGATCTCTATACGTCCTCTGCTTTTCAGAGACAAGACTGTGTTTGATTGGCCAATCAGAGATGACTCTGAATGATCACATGGTCGATGTCCCTTGATTTTTGGCTTTTGAGAAAGAATTTTCATGAAAAATGGCAGGTTATCAGGACTAATTTTGGAAATTGGATACAAAATGTATAATGTGAGCATTGTAACCTTTAGCAGTGCTAACAGTGTTAACCTGGGGGGGAACCAGAGGTTGGGCACTAGGTTTCCATGATGAAGCTGTGGGTCGGGACGGCTTTGTCAGCTGTAACTGCCATAAAGTATGAGCTAGTGGGGCACACACACTGGGACTCACATGCACTAGTGCCTATTCCACACTACAAGATGTTCAAAGTCGTCAGATTGCTGTACTCTTCACTGTAACTAACTTGCTATCTTGTAATCGGGAGTCTTTAAGTTGTTGTGGTTTTCACACTACATGTCTTACCAGCGACTGGGGGTCACGCACTACAAGATCTTTCAGCTGGAGGAACTGAACGAACTGAAGTGAACTGAACAAACTGAATTTTGATCGTTTGTTGTTTATTGCTAATCTTTCAGATTTAAACCCAATGCTATAAGGGAACGTTATGTTGTTATGCACGTTATAACGTGCGAAGCCGCAGGTTTCAAGGTGGAAACCTGTTTCCAGGTGGAAACCTGCGCTGCTCCGCAGCAAAAGCTGGACCAGGGAGACTCACACTCACCTGGCGGTAAAGATCAAAGTAAACGCCCTACATGTATTGACGTCATCTTTTCTTGTAAAATGTCCGGTGTAATCAATAACATCGGTGTTGTCACGAGTTTATTATCCGGTGGGAAAATTTCCTCACCGTCACATCCCTATTGGACGATGGATTTTTTCATCTACCAGTCCCCTTGGCCGGTGAGTCAAAGTTAATTTCGGACACGGACGGTAAATGATGTGATACGATACGCAAGACACATTGCTGATGTTGTCTTTGGCACGTGTTCACAAAATAGCTTTTTACCACTGGTTGCAAATGCAACACATACAGTAAGTTCCTATTATTACAGGCGACCCCTCCTCCCCCAGGTTTCACCTCAACCCATGTCTTGCGTTCTCATTGGCTGTAGCTCGTAGCTGGAGTCCCCCTGTCCAGATATTTAGCTATGCTAGATATAGGCTACACAGAGCAAAGCATGTTGACTTCATCTTGGGGCCACGGTATACCCGCCTACCAAGACACCACTACACCACTGCCACCAGGGGATTTGGGCAGAACTCAGGCTCAAACTTTCTAAAACAGTAACTTTAATAATAGTTCTCTGAGTTACATAGTCCTAGTCAAGGTGTATATGAAGGTGTTTCGAGGTCAGTGTTGTACTATGAAGATGCTTAAAGACGCTGGCAGAGCTGAGTCAAAAATACATTCTACAAACACCTCTACATCCTGCTGGAAACCACCAACGCTGCTGCAATGAAAGAGATGCACAGTGAAAGCATGGGGATAAAGGTCAACAGGTCTCAGTAAAATGACGGCTTCATCTCTGCATTAACAGCAGAACACAGAGCCAAAATGCCAGTTAAATATAGTGACTTAATTTACCATGCTATTTTATAGAAAGCTTTGTCCAACTTAGGCACAGGAAACAAAGCCTGATTACTCCGCCCTGTTCTTTGACATTCCCAACATACCTCACCAAGACCTGGTCAACAGGCCTATTCTGACAACTCTGTGACAAAAATGACTGGGACTGCATTTTCTCAGTTAAAGTGATGATTGCAGGATTTCTTTTTTTGGAAATCCTTTTGTTTGCTGCCTTAGAGAAGATCCATGTCTCTTTCATCTCTCTATGTTAAGTCTAGCAACATTATAGCCTAGCTTAGCATAAATGCTGGAAGCAAGGGGAAACAGCTAGTCTTCCAACAATCCCTAAACTGTCTTATTTACGTGTCATATTAGCTAGCAAACTAGTCAGCCGTACCTCCAAGAACCACTGGTCATATTCGATGTTGGTGCTTGAAACTGGCAAACCCAACAGGACAAGTTTTTTGATGCTGCACACAGTCATTGCAACCTGCTATTTGACAATAGGGGTGTAAGAAAATATTGATACATGTATATTGCGATATTATGTTGTGCGATACTGCATTGATTCTCCAAAACACTGCATTGATTTTTAATTAACTTCTTAAAAAACTAACGGCCTATTTGACCTTCCAGAGAGGCTTCAGTCGGTTGCAATCTGCAACCTCACTGCCAGATCCTACACACTGCTCCTTTAAAGAAGTGGGTTTTTTTAGATGTTTTTTGAAAATCAACATACTCAGCTGATCTAATGGGAGGTTGGAGATTTTTCCAAAATCTGTGATGCTGAGACACCAAAAGTGCAGTCACCTCTGGTTAGCATGTAGTATAGCCAAAAGGTTTTGGTGGAGTGGCATATCAGTGGTGTAACGGCTTAGTAGCTCGGAAATGTAGGCAGGAGCTAGGCCATGTGGTGGATTGAACTCATTTATTGACCTGGTGTTCGAATTTCAATTGAGGGTCAACTTTAGCAGCAAGGTTCCTACAGTTACGTTTGACATAAGGGCCAAGTGGGCCAAATACACTGGATTAGTATTTACCACATTGGCGGGTCTTGTTGTCACCCTGGCTCTGATGTTTCTGAGCACACTACCACTGCTTGAAGGAGTCAGACATGCTGGGTGTTTGTAATGCCGTACCGATTGTGTCCCACTGACTCTGAGATAGTGTTGCTGAGAGTTTGATGTGCTTAAGTAACCACAAACAAGAACCAAATAACGCATCTTGTGTGAGGGGGGAAACTTACTTTCTCTCTCTCGTATCTGAGCTCACAGGCGCCGCAGACATCACTTGTGTGTGTTTGTGTGTTTGTGCATTGTTGACTACAAGTATAGCGTGAGTGGAAATCACATCAAAGAGACCTGGTTTAACTGTAGCTGAGGGAACGTGTTTAATTGGTGCTTTGCAAGGTAAATCTTTACATTCAGTACATGGAGGTGAAATCTGACTAAATTGTCACTTCTATTAACACAAATGAAACATGTCCAGTTCTACTGCTTTATACTGGAGTACACACATTCACTCCAGGTGTCGTCTCTCTGTCTCGTTGATCTGGTGGCCCTGTTCACCCTTACAGCAGCATAATGGAGGCTGTCTGCATCTTGGCAACCCTGGTAACAAAGTATGAAATAGTTAATTGCCATTATAGTATACATCTCATGACTTAAAAGTATTGAAAACAGCATCACTAACATCTGTACAGTCTAATTAAAATGCAAAAATAATTTTCTACTATTTTATTATATTTTTTTATGTCAAGCGGTGGACAAAATAACAGAAACACGCCCAAAAATAATGCAATACAAAACAACAACAGCACCAACTTCAGTCTTGAGCAATGATCATCAGTCCTCACAAGGGTATGTAGTTCTTATTGCAATATATTGAACTGGATATTTTACAGGTGATACTCTCTCTTCCTCATCTCTGTTTTCTGGCTTTGAATCACTCACCTCTGCATTGGGAGCCGAAGCAGCTGGAGATCTGGCCTGAGAGTCTGGTTTTGAAAAAACAAAACAGAAAAACTTCTTTAAAATGCACTATGGTGAGAAGGCCAATTCTCATTCACTTCGTTTCTGCCTTCTTTATTATTGTATACATTGAATCAAATGTAAATACTAGAGCTGTCAAAGTCAACGCGATACTAATGCGTTAACGCAAATTTGTTTTAACGCCACTGATTTCTTCAATGCATTAAGTTGTAAGCAAGGTCAGCTTCAAAGCAAGAGTGAAGATCCATCCAAGAGTGAATCCATCGGTAGCAACCATGTCAAACTAGCTTGTCGAGAAGGAGGTTAAATAAGGCTCCAAAGTTGCGCTAAATTTTAGCGAGGAAAAACTGGCATGGCCATTTTCAAAGGGGTCCCTTGACCTCTGACCTCAAGATATGTGACTATTATGCTAAATGCAGTACCTGTGAGGGTTTCTGAACAATATTTGTCATTGTGTTGTGTTGTTAATTGATTTCTAATAATACATGTATACATACATTTGCATAAAGCAGCATATTTGTCCACTCCCATGTTGATAAGAGTATTAAATACTTGACAAATCTCCCTTTAAGGTACATTTTGAACAGATACAAAATTTGATTAATTCGTGATTAATCACGATTAACTATGGACAATCATGCTATTAATTGCGATTAAATATTTTATATTTTACATCCCTAGTAAATATCACTTTAGCCTACCTGTGCATTGGCAGCTGTTTGTCTTGTACATTGTATATGTTTTGCAAGCCAGGAAAACAACCAGGATGGTGGTGAATGCCAAAGCTCCACTCAAGAAATACACCAAGACAAGAGAGTCTTCCTCATCTGCAGATGAACATGAGGACACAGAGCTTTTTTTTCATCAAATTTGATCAGAAAGTATCCATCACTATTTAACAAAGGAGATAATCTTTACTAAAATGTTACTCACCTTTAAAGTCCAGCTTGGTCCCATCCCCAAACAGTATGTGTCCACATGAGGCAACAGCACAGTAGTAGGTCCCAACATGAGACTGGTTCAGGCTATCCACTGGCAGGTTGTAGACACAGGTGTGTGTTTGTGTGTTGGGTTTCTTCTCACACTGATCATTCCTGCCTCCATGGGTGTAAATGAGTCCTGGATGAGATTCTTCAGAGTTTCTGAACCAGTAAACACTGTGTTCTCCATCACAGGTCCCAGTGTGTACTGTACAGTTCAGAGTCACAGAGCCTCCTGGCTGGACGGTCTCAGATGCTGACTGCTGGACCAAAGCTGGGACATTCAGACCTGAACCCTGCACACTGACTAAAAAGCCCTCCATGAATTCAAACTTGTATGAATGACTAATTGCGCAGTAGTAATTAGCGGAGTCTGAAAGTTGCACATATAAGATCTTCAAGTGATTTTTACCAGTGCCGGCTTCCACTTCAAAGCGTGGATCGTTCTTAAATTCACCATTCAAAGTAGCATCTTTATCATGCTTGTAGATTTTAGACACCAGCTGCGGTTTCTGTCCGAAAGCTTGTTTATACCAGTAAAACATCACCGCTACAGTATCTTCATAGAAACATTCCAAAGTCACGTTTTCACCGATGCTGACCGATACTAATCGTAAAGATGATGATGGTTTAGGAGCCGTCGTATCAGCTGAGGAGAAAATGGAAACAACACAATCAACTTTATACCATGACTGGGAGAATATTGTAGCACACAAAAAGTATTGCAAAAACATCAGAAGAAAAAGTGACAAAATGAACTTAACAAAAGCTACAACTTACCCATTGTTCTCAAGAGCAGACATGACAAATACAAAGCAAACATTGGAGGTGTCATCTCGTTGAAATTGCCGTGGACACTTGAGAGGATCTCTATGCGCTCTGGCTTTTCAGAGACAAGACTGTGTTTGATTGGCCAATCAGAGATGACTCTGAATGATCACATGGTCGGTGTCCCTTGATTTTTGGCTTTTGAGAAAGAATTTTCATAAATAATGGCAGGTTATCGGGACTCATTTTGTAAATTGGATACAAAATGTATAATATGGGCATTGTAACCTTTAGCAGTGCTAACAGTGTTAACCTGGGGGGGCACCAGAGGTTGGGCACTACGCTTCCATGATGAAGCTGTGGGTCGGGACGGCTTTGTCAGCTGTAACTGCCATATGATCTAGTGGGGCACACACACTGGGACTCACATGCACTAGTGCCTATTCCACACTACAAGATGTTCAAAGTCGTCAGATTGCTGTACTCTTCACTGTAACTAACTTGCTGTCTTGTAATCGGGAGTCTTTAAATTGTTGTGGTTTTCACACTACATGTCTTACCAGCGACAGGGGGTCACGCACTACAAGATCTTTCAGCTGGAGGAACTGAACAAACTGAAGTGAACTGAACAAACTGAATTTCAATTGTTTGTTGTTTATTGCTAAATCTTTCAGATTTAAACCCAATGCTATAAGGGAACGTTATGTTGTTATGCACGTTATAATGTGCACCACCCGCAGGTTTCAAGGTGGAAACCTGCTTCCAGATGGAAATTTGCGCTGCTCCGCAGGTGCGCTTGGTGGAAACCTGCACTGGTCCGCAGCCAAAGCTGGACCGAGGAGACGCACGACGGTCAAGATCAAAGTATACGCGCTACATGTAATGACCGTCATCTTTTCTTGTAAAATGTCCGGTGTAATCAATAACATCGGTGTTGTCACGAGTTTATTAACTGGTGGGGAAATTTCCTCACCGTCTCATCCCTATTGGCCGGGGGATTTTTTCACCTACCATTTCCCTTGGCCGATGAATCAAAGTTCATTTCGGACACGGACGGTAAATGATGTGATACGATATGCAAGACACATTGCTGATGTTGTCTTTGGCACGTGTTCACAAAATAGCCTGTTACTGCCGGTTGCAAATGCATCACATACAGTTAGTTCCTATTATTACAGGCGACCCCTCCTCCCCCAGGTTTCACCTCAACCCGTGTCTTGCGTTCTCATTGGCTGTAGCTCGTAGCTGGAGTCCCCCTGTCCAGATATTTAACTACGCTAGATATAAACTACACAGAGCAAAGCATGTTGACTTCATCTTGGGGCCACGGTATACCCGCCTACCAAGACACCACTACACCACTGCCACCAGCGGATTTGGGCAGAACTCAGGCTCAAACTTTCTAAAAAAGTAACTTTAATAATAGTTGTCCCAGTTACATAGTCCTAGTCAAGGTGTATATGAAGGTGTTAGAGGTCAGACTTGTACTATGAAGATGCTTAAAGATGCTGGCAGAGCTGAGTCAAAAATACATTCTACAAACACCTCTACATCCTGCTGGAAACCACCAACGCTGCTGCAATGAAAGAGATGCACAGTGAAAGCATGGGGATAAAGGTCAACAGGTCTCAGTAAAATGACGGCTTCATCTCTGCGTTAACAGCAGAACACAGAGCCAAAATGCCAGTTAAACATGGTGACTTCATTTACCATGCTATTTTATAGAAGGCTTTGTCCAACTTAGGCACAGGAAGCAAAGCCTGATTACTCCGCCCTGTTCTTTGACATTCCCAACATACCTCACCAAGACCTGGTCAACTGGCCTATTCTGACAACTCTGTGACAAAAATGACTGGGACTGCATTTTCTCAGTTAAAGTGATGATTGCAGGATTTCTTTTTTTGGAAATCCTTTTGTTTGCTGCCTTAAAGAAGATCCATGTCTCTTTCATCTCTCTATCTTAAGTCCAGCAACATTATAGCCTAGCTTAGCATAAATGCTGAAAGCAAGGGGAAACAGCTAGTCTTCCAACAACCCCTAAACTGTCTTATTTACGTGTCATATTAGCTAGCAAGCTACATCCATACTGTCACCCGTACCTCCAAGAACCACCTGGGTCATATTCGATGTTGGTGCTCGAAGCTGGCAAACCCAACAGGACAAGTTTTTTGATGCTGCTCACGGTCATTGCAACCTGCTATTTGACAATAGGGGTGTATGAAAATATTGATACACATGAGTATCGCGATATTATGTTGTGCGATACTGTATTGATTTTCCAAAACACTGTATTGATTTTTAATAAACTTCTTAAAAAACTAACGGCCTATTTGACCTTCCAGAGAGGCTTCGGTTGGTTGCAATCTGCAACCTCACCGCTAGATACCGCCAGATCCTACACACTGCTCCTTTAAAGAAGTGGGTTTTTAGATGTTTTTTGAAAATCAACATACTCAGCTGATCTAATGGGAGGTTGGAGATTTTTCCAAAATCTGTGATGCTGAGACACCAAAAGTGCAGTCACCTTTGGTTAGCATGTCGTATAGCCAAAAGGTTTTGGTGGAGTGGCATCTCAGTGGTGTAACGGTTTTGTAGCTCGGAAATGTAGGCAGGAGCTAGGCCATGTGGTGGATTGAACTCATTTATTGACCTTGTGTTCGAATTTCAATTGAGGGTCAACTTTAACAGCAAGGTTCCTACAGTTACGTTTGACATAAGGGCTAAGTGGGCCAAATACACTAGAGTAGTATTTACCACATTGGCGGGTCTTGTTGTCACCCTGGCTCTAATGTTTCTGAGCACACTACCACTGCTTGAAGGAGTCAGACATGCTGGGTGTTTGTAATGCCGTATCGATTGTGTCCCGCTGACTCTGAGATAGTGTTGCTGAGAGTTTGATGTGCTTAAGTAACCACAAACAAGAACCAAATAACGCATCTTGTGTGAGGGGGGAAACTTACTTTCTCTCTCTCGTATCTGAGCTCACAGGCGCCGCAGACATCACTTGTGTGTGTTTGTGTGTTTGTGCATTGTTGACTACAAGTATAGCGTGAGTGGAAATCACATCAAAGAGACCTGGTTTAACTGTAGCTGAGGGAACGTGTTTAATTGGTGCTTTGCAAGGTAAATCTTTACATTCAGTACATGGAGGTGAAATCTGACTAAATTGTCACTTCTAGTAACACAAATGAAACATGTCCAGTTCTACTGCTTTATACCAGAGTACACACATTCACTCCCGTTGTCGTCTCTCTGTCTCGTTGATCTGGTGGCCCTGTTCACCCTTACAGCAGCATAATGGAGGCTGTCTGCATCTTGGCAACCCTGGTAACAAAATATGAAATAGTTAATTGCCATAATAGTATACGTCTCATGACTTGAAAGTATTGAAAACAGCATCACTAACATCTGTACAGTCTAATTAAAATGCAAAAATAATTTTCTACTATATAATTTTATTATATTTTTTTATGTCAAGCGGTGGACAAAATAACAGAAACACGCCCAAAAATAATGCAATACAAAACAACAACAGCACCAACTTCAGTCTTGAGCGATGATCATCAGTCCTCATAAGGGTATGTAGTTCTTATTGCAATATATTGAACTGGATATTTTACAGGTGATACTCTCTCTTCCTCATCTCTGTTTTCTGGCTTTGAATCACTCACCTCTGCATTGGGAGCCGAAGCAGCTGGAGATCTGGCCTGAGAGTCTGGTTTTGAAAAAACAAAACAGAAAAACTTCTTTAAAATGCACTATGGTGAGAAGGCCAATTCTCATTCACTTCGTTTCTGCCTTCTTTATTATTGTATACATTGAATCAAATGTAAATACTAGGGCTGTCAAAGTCAACGCGATACTAATGCGTTAACGCAAATTTGTTTTAACGCCACTGATTTCTTCAATGCATTAAGTTGTAAGCAAGGTCAGCTTCAAAGCAAGAGTGAAGATCCATCCAAGAGTGAATCCATCGGTAGCAACCATGTCAAACTAGCCTGTCGAGAAGGAGGTTAAATAAGGCTCCAAAGTTACGCTAAATTTTAGCGAGGAAAAACTGGCATGGCCATTTTCAAAGGGGTCCCTTGACCTCTGACCTCAAGATATGTGACTATTATGCTAAATGCAGTACCTGTGAGGGTTTCTGGACAATATTTGTCATTGTGTTGTGTTGTTAATTGATTTCCAATAATACATTTATACATACATTTGCATAAAGCAGCATATGTGCCCACTCCCATGTTGATAAGAGTATTAAATACTTGACAAATCTCCCTTTAAGGTACATTTTGAACAGATACAAAATTTGATTAATTCGTGATTAATCACGATTAACTATGGACAATCATGCTATTAATTGCGATTAAATATTTTATATTTTACATCCCTAGTAAATATCACTTTAGCCTACCTGTGCATTGGCAGCTGTTTGTCTTGTACATTGTATATGTTTTGCAAGCCAGGAAAACAACCAGGATGGTGGTGAATGCCAAAGCTCCACTCAAGAAATACACCAAGACAAGAGAGTCTTCCTCATCTGCAGATGAACATGAGGACACAGAGCTTTTTTTTCATCAAATTTGATCAGGAAGTATCCATCACTATTTAACAAAGGAGATAATCTTTACTAAAATGTTACTCACCTTTAAAGTCCAGCTTGGTCCCATCCCCAAACAGTATGTGTCCACATGAGGCAACAGCACAGTAGTAGGTCCCAGCATGAGACCGGTTCAGGCTATCCACTGGCAGGTTGTAGACACAGGTGTGTGTTTGTGTGTTGGGTTTCTTCTCACACTGATCATTCCTGCCTCCATGGGTGTAAATGAGTCCTGCATGAGATTCTTCAGAGTTTCTGAACCAGTAAACACTGTGTTCTCCATCACAGGTCCCAGTGTGTACTGTACAGTTCAGAGTCACAGAGCCTCCTGGCTGGACGGTCTCAGATGCTGACTGCTGGACCAAAGCTGGGACGTTCAGACCTGAACCCTGCACACTGACTAAAAAGCCCTCCATGAATTCAAACTTGTATGGATGACTATTTGCGCAGTAGTAATTAGCGGAGTCTGAAAGTTGCACATATAAGATCTTCAAGTGATTTTTACCAGTGCCGGCTTCCACTTCAAAGCGTCGATCGTTCTTAAATTCACCAGTCAAAGTGGCATCTTTGTCATGCTTGTAGAATTTAGACACCAGCTGCGGTTTCTGTCCGAAAGCTTGTTTATACCAGTAAAACATCACCGCTACAGTATCTTCATAGAAACATTCCAAAGTCACGTTTTCACCGATGCTGACCGATACTAATCGTAAAGGTGATGATAGTTTAGGAGCTGTCGTATCAGCTGAGGAGAAAATGGAAACAACACAATTAACTTTATACCATGACTGGGAGAATATTGTAGCACACAAAAAGTATTGCAAAAACATCAGAAGAAAAAGTGACAAAATGAACTTAACAAAAGCTACAACTTACCCATTGTTCTCAAGAGCAGACATGACAAATACAAAGCAAACATTGGAGGTGTCATCTTGTTGATATTGCCGTGGACACTTGAGAGGATCTCTAGACGTCTTCTGCTTTTCAGAGACAAGACTGTGTTTGATTGGCCAATCAGAGATGACTCTGAATGATCACATGGTCGGTGTCCCTTGATTTTGGTCTTTTGAGAAAGAATGTTCACGGAAATCCAAGCAGAATTTGGAACGATTTGGCAGCTTATGAGGACTCATTTTGGAAATTGGACACAAAATGTATAATGTGGGCCTTATAACCTTTAGCAGTGTTAAATGCCCAAAATTAGAAGACTCTGAAATGTCTCTTAAAGGGCAAGTGTGTAGCATTATGGGGGATCTATTAGCAGAAATGGAATATAAGATTCAAGCTATGTTTTCATTAGTGTATAATCACCCGAAAGTAAGAATCGTGTTTTTGATCGCTTGGAATGGGTCTTTCATGTCTACATAGGGAGCGGGTCCTCTTCAAGGAATCGGCCATGTTGCTCTGCCATGTTTTCTACAGTGGCCCAGAACCTGATCATTAGATGTTGTCAAATCATACACACTAGCCCTTTAAGTACAATTGTTTCGTGTTTTATACCAGTGGGTTACCTACAGGTCTGAGAAGTGAAGCCAAAGCTGAAGTGCCTTAAACCTGCATTCTTTCTAATAACCAGCAGGGGCGACTCCTCTGGTTGCAAAAAGAAGTCTGATTGCATAGAAGTCTATGAGAAAATGAGCCTACTTCTCACTTGATTTATTACCTCAGTAAACATTGTAAACGTGAGTTTATGGTCTCAATCACTAGTTTCAAGTGTTCTTCAATACAGCATGATGTTCATTTAGTAAATTATGGTCCCATTTAGAGTCAAATAGACCATAAAGCAGGGGATGCTTTAGGGCGGGGGTACCTTGTGATTGACAGGTCGCTACCATGGCGTTGTCCAGTCTGGGAGATGTTTGTGTTTTCGACTTAGAACTTTAACCCTTTCACAGTGTGTGTTCAATTCATGAAAGTTAATTATAACCCTTTAGGTTGCCTGAAAATATCTTATTCAGTGTTCGTTTGTACTAAGATGGCGACGGCCAAAAACCAAGATGGAGACGGCCAAAATGCAAAACTCAAGGCTTCAAAATGGCAGTCCACAAACCAATGAGTGACGTTACGGTGACTACATCCATTTCTTCTTTGCAGCCTTTGGTTTTTACGATACTTGAAGGTCCCCGTAGTTCTCCGACACGCTTGTGAAACTGCAGTAACGTTAACCACAGAGTGCAAAGCGAGCAGCGTTACCTCGGATTTGCACTCGGCGGCCCAAGTTATCGCAGTCTTGGAAAGAGAGCAGTGAGCAGAGGGGTACTCAGTTGGTTGCAATCTGCAACTACACTACTAGATGACACCAAATTCTACACACTGCACCTTTAAGATGACACTGTCAAAAATGGTTGTGGTTTGAATGTGTTGTGAAGAGGAGGAACTCAGACCATAAATACCCCTCCTCTTCACCTTGCTCCCATTACTGTTTTGTATATCTAGACCTATTGTTTCTTACTGACAAAAAGACACATATTACACATGCATCAGGTTAATAAATACACCACGTAGTATCAAATTCATCAAATTCATTCCCTCTTATCACTATTTTCCAAGCTACTGCAGCGGTCATGTTTCATGGAAATGGACATTCCCTTCTGCCACTTTGGATTCAGGATTTGATCAATAAACAAACTATCAAAACGTACGGAGTTCTGTGAATCTGCACTCGATTGCTCTTCCTCGACGACAGGATGCGTGTCTCACTTTTTAGTGAGGATCAAATAGAGTTTCAGAGCAACTGAATTCAGTTTCATAATATTACATTCAGTTTCAAGTTTATTGGAACTCACTTCCAAACTAATAAAATTCAATTTCAAATCATGCTATTCAGATTCAGTTTTTCAATGCAATTATTCAAGTTAAACAATACAAATTAAAATTATATGAATCAAATTTAGTTTTAAGTGACACATATTTCTTAGAGTTGTAGGCATGTCATTTTGATGCATTTTTCTAAGAAAAAGCTTAACTCTAGGTCACATTTGGACATATGAGTTTTAGGGAACTGAAATTGTGAAACTTAAACTGTTACTGATGACTAAAACATAATTTGATCGACTGAATCAAAAGCTTCACTCAGACCAGTCTTTGCACGAGCGACTGTTGGAGTTGTGGGTATGTAAAAATTCTTGACAAAATATGACAAATGACAAAATACTGCTGTTATTCTTATCATATGCACAGCATGTTTTCTGCATCTAAGACGTGATGCTTGTTGCACAAAGTTCAGTGAGATGTAAGGTGCAAGGCGCAAAGCGCTGTGGCCTTCCTGTGTTTAAGCTCTGCTAGGACTTGTTTCCACTAATGGAAACTTACACTGTAGTTCACACCACTTTCACCACAGGAGTGAGAAGGCAAATGGTGAGAACCGACTATAGACTAAAAGGTGCGACCTGCGCTTACGTATCTGGCCAAAGAAGATATTAATAGATCATGGGGGATTTTCATGGTCGTGCTTTGTCTATATCTGTATCCAGTATGTACGAATGATGAACCGGTTAAAAATTTCATATCACAATGATAGTGACCAAAATGATCATGGTTATCAGTATTATTATTGTTAAAATGTTCAAAAAGTACTGAAGAATAATAATAATAATAATGTAACTGTGTATCAGTTACATTATTCTTCTTCTTATTCTTCTTATCATTATTAGTCTCTCACTCACACACAGATACACACACACACACACACACACAGTCTATCTTCTGTGTTTCATTTGAGTCATTGCAATGAGCCCGACAATTGACATACATGTAAATACAGAAAAGTCTTGTATAGGAGTCAACTTATGTTGCAGAATAGCAATAACAGCCCACCTTAAGTGAGTCTGAGCTGAAGTTGTTGCTAACTTTGGGGCTAACCCCCTTCACTTTAATCAGCAGGTGACAAGCAAGACACAGTAACTTGGCTTAGGTCTTGAGGAGTTGTAGATAATAATGTGTTAACACAAATTAATTTTAACGACACGCCTCAGTTTTAAAGCTAAAGTGAAGATTGAACCTAAAACCTAAGGAATCCATTGATACCAACCATGTCATACTAGCCTCTTGCTTAAATAACGCTCCAAAGTTACGCAAAAGTTTGGCAAGGAAAAACTGGCATGTCCATTTTCAAAGGGTTCCCTTGACCTTGACCGTTAACAACCCTACATATGACTGTGGCACACTCTTGGAACATATTTTACATGAAACATATTGCAGAAGAAATATTTTATTTTATATTGTACATTAAGTCAGATGAAGTGTTGTTGTCTTGCAAGTGATTGACAGGAAAGTGAGATAATATGTTGAGAAGGCAAAGTCCTACTTCCTGGTCTTTACTCTAGAGTATACACAAACGCTCTCCACGTTGTCCTCTTGAGTATGACGTTCGCTGGTTCTGTTCACACTCAGAGCAGCATAATGGAGGCCGTCTGCATCTTGGCTCTGGTAATGACAAAATAGCAATGGCAAATTATGTGAGAAATACAGATATATATATAGATATAATAGCTGTTAATAAAATGTCAACCCAGTCGGAAGAAAAAAATTGGGCATTTTACGTTTCTGCAAACCACAGATACGATAAATGTTGACGTTTCTTAACCCAAAAAAAGGTTTCATAAATACCCCGTATCACGCTTGCAGAAACGCACAATGGCTTTTATGATGCAGTTATTTCACCTACCATGACATCGGAAGATGCAGGACATGCGAGATGAGAAACAGTTCCTGAAAATCAATGAATGATACAAGAATGATCAAGCTGGGTCAATACAGAAAAAAAAGTTAAATACTTTTATTCTGAAAGTCTTACCTTTGCAGTCAGAGCATAACTTTTTTTTCAACTTGTACATGATGAAAGCCAAGACAAGGAGCACGATAATGGATACTGCCAAAGCCACAATCAGGCAATACACCAGGAAAGGGGGGACTTTAGTAGAACCTCCTAACATGCAGGCGAGAGAAAACATTATATCAAATCCCTTCTATATATTTATATTGATTGATATACATTAGGGCTGTTAAAGTTAACGCAAATTCATTTTAACGCTACTATTTCTTTAACGCATTAACGCAACTAGTGATTTTGAAGTTGTGGCGGGCTCAGTTTTAAAGCTGAAGTGAAGATACTGGCATCATATGAAACTACAAAATCTAATCCATTGGTACCAACCATCACATACTAGCTGGTCGCAAAAGAGGCTAAATAACACTCCATAGTTATGCTACATTTTGGCGAGGAAAAACTGGCATGGTAATTTTTAAAGGGGTCCCTTGACCTCTGACCTCAAGATATGTGAATGAAAATGGGTTCTATGGGTACCCACGAGTCTCCCCTTTACAGACAATAAAAAAATATATACATACATTTGCATAAAGCAGCATATTTGCCCACTCCAAATCTCCCTTTAAGTTTCATTTAGAACAGATAAAAAATGTGCAATTAATCGCGAGTAACTATGAACAATCATACGATTAATCGAGATTAAATACTTTAATCAATTGACAGCCATAATATACATAAATATGGTTAATTTAATGGCTGTTTTTTAACTACCATATGCATCAGCTTTTATCACCTACCCACAATCTCCACTCTCGTTCCACTTCCAAACACAATCTCCCCGCAGGAGGCCAGAGCACAGTAGTACGTCCCTGCATCAGGAGGGCTCACGGACTTTAAAGCGAGGCTTGAAGTGCAGTTTCTCATGTGAGGCTCTTCAGTGGAGAGATTTTTGCACTGTCCCGCACTGTGGTACACGATTGCCGGCTGAGCCGCACCATGTCTGAACCAGTAGAGGCTCTGCTCCCCCGCACACGGTTCAGAGTACACTGTGCAGCTCAAATTCACAGAGTCTCCTGGCCGAAGTGGCTCCAACGCCGGCTGATGAACGACAGCGTGGATTTCGGACTGTGATTTGACATGAAGGAAAGCTCCCTGTCCAAATTCAATTGCGTTGAATTCTAAAATTCCACAGTAATATGTTGCTGAATCCGACAGGCGGAGATCTTTGATCATGAGATGGTTGATGCATTCTTGACCTCCTTGTGCCAGGACTCGAAACCTCTCTTCATACATTGGGGAGATGGACCCTTGTGTGTTGTACTTCAGCCGATTTGATATGATGAGAGGTTTGCCTCCCAAGCTTTGCTGGTACCAAGAGAGGAAAGTTGTAGCATCATCCCCACAAAAGCATTTCAAAGTCACAGTCTCCCCAACTTTAGCGGTTTTGAGCCCACTGTCCTGAGTTATACCTGAGGTCTTGTTAACAGCTGGCACCTGACCTGCATAAGAGAAATGCATCAAATTGTATTATGCTTTTAAAACCACATCCCTCCCACTCAAAATGATATTCATGCACATAGAAACAATGTAAAAGGGTGTAAAATACTCACAGATTTGACTGAGAAGCACAACAAAAACGCAAAGTGGCATCATCCCTGAAGCTCTGCAGTGTGTATCCTTTCTGTCGACGGACGCACCCAACTCTTATAGGTGACGAAGGCAGTTTGTGATTGGCTAAGCTGACTGGTTTGGTTTACAGTGAGACTTGCGATTTGTCCTTTTGCAAAAGATGAATCTGATCAGGTGACCAGAGGTGTAATTGGGGTTGATTGAGTCTCTTTGGTTGCATCCTTGTTAGACAGTAAGTGTGAAATGTTTGTATACTATGAAAAGGAAATTATTTTGAATGGAGGCGTAGAGGTTGGTGTATGTCAGTGTTTTTTCTCCACAACATGCACAGTGCTTAGAGGGGACTTTTTTCATTCTGGAAAAACATGCTGTATTCTTCAGTCATGATGCAAGTTTGACACCCTCTCACATCTAAAGACAATGTCTCTTAAGTCACAGAGATTTAGTCACAGACTTTAACATTTTGCAAAGACAGGTGATTTTGCAGGCTCACTATTTACTACAATTAGATTCCTTTTGAGATGATGTCACATCCTGTTCCAGGCGGAAATTTACAAGAATAGAAACTGGAGAAGAAAGTGGACAGAAATTGCTGCAAAATCCTCAAAATCCCTAGTAAGCATGCTATAGCTATAACTAACCACTGCTCCGAATGGAGATACTTGCAAGCAAACGCTAGCTACTGGAATGTTTGCCATTAACCTACGAGCTAACTGTATGTTTCCGCTGAACATTGATAGCTTCAATCATATAAATCAATACAAACGTGTATGTATGAGCGAAAGAGAGGGCGCGAGTACTGCAGCCAGATTTATATGATTGAAGCCAGCAATCTTCAGCTGAAACGTATGGTTAGCTTGTAGGCTTATAGCAAACATTCCAGTAGCTAACGTTAGCTTGCAAGTATCTCCATTGGGAGCAGTGGTTAGTTATAGCTATAGCATGGGATTTCCAGGGCTGCAGCAATGTCTCTTCACTTTTTGTCTCAATTTCCTCTCCTCCGTCTGCCATTTTTCCTTCAGCGCAATGCATGATGGTATATAGTTCTCGCATAGTGACCATCGTTGTCCACTACTTTTCATGATGCATTGTGGGATACTTTGAGTCCACTATATAAGGGTATAATAGTTCAGACAGCACTCCAAAAAGGCGAACTCACTATATAGTGAGTAGTGAGTGATTTCGGACACAGCCATTGTTACTGTAACTGATATTTTGCCAGTCACACTGAGGAAGCTGGTTTTACCACTATAACATGGGATAAAGTGATACAAATATGTTTTATCATGACTACTACAAATCAAACTTTTATAACTATTTCCTGGAGCATACCATTTTAGACTGACAGATGTATTGTTACTGCCCACACAGCTGTTAGTTTCACTTCATTTCACTATGGCAAAATCAACTTGCAATTCTCAGAAAACACATAATCCACCATAGTGAACATAACACTTTACTCTATTTCTTAACATACATACATTGAATTGGATTTATTCAATTTGATAGGAACAATGCTACTTAACATAGTTCCAACACAGAGCAGGAAACCGATGTGCTGCACATAGAGTTTATAGCTACTGTCCCCAGTAATGCTTTTATATGTACTTTGTGATTAAAATACAGCTTTCAGTATCATAACACCATAATACAATACAAATACGGAAATACAATATAATGCACATCACACAATACACAAAGCCTACCATAATACGCCACTATATAGAAGTAACAGCACTGTCAACTCATGCAATAGACTTTACGAAGCAGAAGCAGGCTACTGCGTGTGACTCAAATGTGTCTTTTGATGTTTGTGGTCTGCATGTTCATTCTGTTCATTCACTGCGGTGAAAGCTGCACGGTTGTTGACTCGGTAGAGACGAGGCACTACTGACCAACACTCCTCTCACTTTAACCCACCCTTCCTGCGTCTTGCAAAGCGACGGTGGGACGGCCCTAATGTCTCGCTGTTTCTCAAACGAGTCAAAGCTAAAATGGAAAATAGATCCTCCCTTTTCTTGTTTCAAGAGAATGTGAGTCAGACCATTTGGCGGACGACGAAAAGAGGAAGAAGTGCTGCATGTTAAAAGCCTTTACTTAAATAACATATGTATTGAATAGAAAAAGGAGAAAAATTGCTTACTGTGTTTTTGTCAGGTTGAGCATATGAATGGAATCCATTGGTACCAACTATGTCATAATATCTTGTCACGAAGGAGGCTAAATACATACATACATGCTGAAAATCAAATATTTTTACTTTATCAATGTAGATACTCTCCAAAGTAAAAGTCCCTAGAAGTGTATGATTCAACTTTTTCCCATGGTCTTGTGTTAAAAAAGTTGTAAAATCGCAATACTTAAATATAGCAATACATATTGAATCGGCACCCAAGTATCATGATAGTATTGAATCGGTAGATAGATCTATCGTCCCAGCCCTAGTAAATAGTATTGCTGGCTACTGACGCCTGAGTGTTAATAGCATCTGCTTCAATCTAATCTCATTTTCACAATTTCCACTCTTCATACCAAATGATCTTATCTAGTATCTTGATGCTTGTTTTGCACCAAAACATAGACACTCGACATTATAGGGGTCAATATTTATGCATACTGTAATCAATTTGTTTGTCATAACTGTTGAAACTAGGTCAGAAGCACTGTGACTACCACTACTCCGTGTGGCTATCAGAGCACCATCTTGGGTAACAGATGCATTGTGTGGCAATACTGGATTTTTTTGGAATAAAGAAGTAAATCAGGTCAGTTAGAGGTGGATGTACAGTACTTCCTCTGTAGTTTTGCACAAACACAAAAAACACATTTCTGCATTTTACTATTTATAACTTTAATACGTCTCAAAAACAGAAACAAGCTTTAGCTAGAATAAAAAAAACATGCGGTTTCAGTGAAGAGAAAGCAATGCTCGACCCCGAATAACCTTGTCATAATGCTCCTCCTCCTCCTCCTCCTCCTCCTCCTCCTCCTCCTCCTCCTCCTTCCTCACAGCTTCAAGTCAGCTGCATTGATGCCTTTTAATCAGTACATTTTTGTTTATATGAAGTGGGACATTATTGTCTTTTAACCTGTTAATTTGCATATAAGTTTATTTATTTAGTTTTACTACATGCATGAGATTGAGGAGTGAAAAAGCGGAGGCGTTATTGTGAAGCGACTGGAACAAACAAACAGCATCACAAATAAGACCACATAGACATCCTGTCAAGGCGGGAGGGCCGGGGGGGGAGGGGGGGGGGGACAAAACCACTTGAGTTGAGCTCGATGCGAGCGACCTTGACCAGAGCGGGAACTCAGAAGCGAGAGTTTTTTTTCTTTTCTTATAAGTCAGTCGGCTGCAGGACTTGAAAAGACATCACTGTCTTTATGAGTGTTTGAGAGGAACAAGTCAAAAGTTGAACAAAACACTCAACCTTTGTTATGTACGTAGTTCTCAACTGGATTTAGGATGAGGAGGGATGGGGAAAAACACATTTGTCATAGTGAACATATATAATATTAAAAATGATAATAATACATAGTTAAGATGATTAAACGCTGAACTACTCAGTGAGGAAATCCACAATTTCAAAATAAATGTATATTTTAACCAAACTCATCTGCTGGAAACCATAAAACTGAGCATTTCTGATTACATAATGATGTAACATGTTGCTGTCATGATACTGGCAGTGCGCCAGGTCTCTGAAAATGGGGCAGAGGCGAGATATTTACTGTATGTCAGTCGACCACAACATTACCTCGAAACGAACAGGACACACCTCACAAGTGTCTTTGAAATGTTCAAATGCTCCGCCTCTGTGGTCTGTTCACAAAATGTGTTGATCATTTTAAAAAGGTAAAACATGTGACTGTAGGTGGACTGCTGCTCCCTACCGACCGAGAGCTTAACTGCACACAGCTTACTGAATAGAAGCGAGGCCTGATGCTGAATTTAAAGGAGCATTCCACCGAGTTCACGCATGAAGTTCAGTTTCAGGAGAGAGCTACTTGGAAATGGGCTCCTGTGACTCTGGAGCTTTCTAAAGTCTGAAAAACTAACCCTGACAATGTCAACAGAATTGCATTATGTGAAATGTAGGATCCAGTGTTGCTGGAATTTAATATAATAATAATTGAAATTACAGGAGTTAGTGGGAGGTGTAGAAATGTTGGTCACTTCAGGACTGACAGTCTAACTCCAGAGTAAATCGTCCCCTCCTCTGTGCTCCTCTGTCTCCTGCCCTTGCCTTGCTTCTTTTTGAAGTCCAGTGCTACGTACTGCAAAGCTTCAGATTCCTCATTCTGTAGGAAATAAGAAAGCTAAGTTATTATTACCAGATGCTAAACTTGTTAGATATGCAATGTGTCTATATACAAAAAAATGGGAAGATTTTGTGAGCTTACCTGACTGTTAGCGGTGTATTCTGGGACACTCGAGTGGACGTGCAGCCCTATAATGAAAACATCTGATTTTATAATCTTCCAGTCATTTGTCACACTTGAGAACTACCTTTGCAAAGATGCAACTTTTTTTTTCGCAAGCCAATCAGAGCAGACTGAGCTTTTTCAAGAAGGGGTCTTAATGATACAGGCGCTAAAATGGAGCGTTCAGACAGAGGGTGAATACAGGTATATTCAGACAGGCAGTATGAGATAAATAAAGTGTTTTTATGAACATTAAAGTATGTAAACATGTTCTAGTAGCAACCCAAAATACAATTATGAACCTGTAAATTAGCACAACATAGCCCCTTTAAATTATGCCTGCTATCAAAGTTTACGTAATAATAACGCGTTAACGCAAATTAATTTTTGCACCACTAATATCTTAAATGCATTAACGCAACTTGTGAATTTTAGGTTGTAGCTGGCTCAGTTTAAAAGCTAGAGTGAAGAAACTGGTATCATAACTAGAAACTAGAAAAACCTAATGAATCCATTGGTACCAAAGAAGGAGGCTAAAGAACTCCAAACTTAGGCTAAATTATGGCGAGGCAAAACTGGCATGGCCATTTCGAAGGGGTAAATGCAGTACCTGTGAGGGTTTCTGGACAATATTTTTCATTGTCTTGTGTTGTTAATTGATTTCCAATAATAAATATATACATACATTTGCATAAAATAAGCATATTTACCCACTCCCATGTTTATAAAAGTAATACATACTTGACGAATCTCCCTTTAAGGTACATTTTGAACAGATAAAAAAATGTGTGATTAATTTTTGATTAATCGTGATTAAATATTTTAATCAATAGACAGCCCTACTTTAAATAAATGTTTTTAAGGGCTGTCAGACGATTAAAATATTGAATTCCTTATGTTTTTCTAGTTTCATATGATGCCGGTATCTTCACTCCAGCTTTAAAACTGAGCCCGCTACAACCTAAAAATCATTGCATTAATGCTAAAAAAATGTGAAAGAAATTTGCGGCGTTAAAACTTATTTGCGTTAACGCTTTTTTATCACGTTAACTTTGTCAGCCCTTATTTTTTTTTTAATGCTAGCAACGGCACAAATAAAATTCCAACCAAAACTATCTGCGTGGCTACAATAGTGAAATTAGTGTGAATCTTTCCTCGTATTTTCATCAAAACAACAGACAGAATGTCAGACTTCTTCTCTGGTAATTATAAATTAATTGTACCTCCAGAATGTAGATGTTTTCTCTTGGACATTTTGCAGAGAATACCGATCAGGATGATGTTCAAGATAACAGACACGAGGAGAGCTGCAAGCACGCATTGCATCCAGAGAGGGAAAATGTCATCCTGTTTCTCTGTGAAAACAAAAAGCAATGTAGATGTGCAAAAAGAAGAAAAAGAAGTGGCTTTAGTTTGGATTTTTTTTTAAATATTGCTGCTCACCTCCAACCTCCAGTCGTGTTCCATTCCCAAACAGTATCTCTCCACATGAAGCCACAGCACAGTAGTACGTCCCGGCATCCGACGGGTTCACATTCCTCTTCGATAAACTGTACACACAGCTCTGTGCAGGAGATTCCAGGCTCCGTTCACACTGACTGCTGCTGTGTGTGTGGACGTACATGATTCCCAAGTGTGAGTTTCTTGAATTCTCCTTTTTAAACCAGTAAACGCTGTGTTCTGTGTCACTGGTTCCAGTGTGCACCGTGCAGTTCAGTGTCACGGAGCCTCCTGGCTGCACCGAGTCGGACGCCGGCTGCTGGAGGAAAGACCTGCGACTGGCCTCTGAGAAATAAACATTTTCAGAAAGGGTTATAAAATGGAGAATCAAATGTGGAGAATAGTTTTGTATGTAAAAAATCCAAAACAAAATACCTTTTAAAACCAAAAATGTTCCATTATCAAATTCACTGACTGTAATACTGGTATGTCCACAGTAGTACATAGCTGAATCCGAGTCCTGGACATTAGAGATGTTCAGATGGTAGAACCCCAATCCAGTATGAACTGAAAAGCGTTTGTTGTCTTTAAACTGGTTGTGGAAGATGCTGGTGTCTCGTGAATGTTTGTAGAAAGAGGTTATTATTTGAGGATGCTCCCCTGCAACCTGCTTGTACCAACACAGATATTTGGCATCAGAGGCGTAGAAACACGGTAAAATCACATTTTGTCCGGGGTTAACGTAGAGCAGAGCGCCATCTGAAACACAAGTAGAGA